>NC_090034.1:29446124-29746749 GCF_037176765.1 Anolis sagrei | reverse complement strand
GCTCTCGCTGAGGCTGGAAAAGAAAGGCAACCACACAAGAGGTAAGGTATATATATATCTAGGAATCTATATATATACACCTTGGAATCCAGCAGTTGTACTTCCCCCTTATTCAGCGAACACTGGACCCAGTCAATGATGGATCTGAACCAAATCACCCGGGAATCAATGGGTACCCAAGGTTGTATACATATACACACAAATATACACACATACATACATATACATACACACACAAAATAACACACAGAGATACACATACATATACAGACATACATATATACACACATACGCACATTCATATATATACATATAAATACACATATATATTTACACACACATATGTACACATACATCCATATATATACATACACACAAATATATATACATATAAACATACACTGGTCCATTTAGTTAGAAATGACTGAACGAATGAACAACAACAACAATAAACATACACATATATACACACATACATATATATATATGTATACACACACATACATCCATATTTATGTACATACACACATATACATACACATACGTATATACACACATATGCATATATACACACATACATATATACATATAAACACGCATATATATATACATAAACACACACACATATATATATACACATACATAAACACACACACATATACACACACACGCGCACATATATATACACACATAAACATACACACACATACCCTTCCTTTCCCCTGCACAGGACCCAAAGTGGCTTAAATAATTATTTCTATTTTTATAATATTATTATCATTATTTTATCTTACATTAATTTATTATATTACATTACACAGCAAACAATCAAATTGCTAGTGAATGTCTCCATCACAGAGGGTGCCTCCAGGCAACAACAGCCAGTCTACCACCCCCACTACCATGCAGGCGCCCTCCCTGGTTGACTGGGCAGCTTCATGGCTGCTCACTGCATGAAGAGCAAAGCTTCCCACAGCTCACCTCAGGTTCAGTTTGCGCTCTTCATCGCTGCCGGCATCCAACTGAAAGAAAGAAAGAAAGAAAGAAAGAAAGAAAAGATCACAATCCATTTCCAAAGAGATTCCGCCTGAACATGAGGCAGAACTTCCTGGCTGTAAGGAATATATTATTATTATTATTATTATAATATTACGTATTACTGTTATATTATCATATTATAGAATTATTATTATTATTACATATTGTATATTATTATTACAAAAACTGGATGGCCATCTGTTGGGGGTGATTTGATTGTGTTTTTCCTGCAAGGCAGAATAAAGAAAACTGGATGTTCTATGCAGTTTCTGCTATTATTATTATTATTATTATTATTATTAAATATATTATATTAATATTAAATATTATATATTAATATATTATTAATATTATATCATTTTATATTATTACATATATTATTAATAATAATTATATTATTAGTATTAGTATTATTAGTATTATTATTAGTATTATTAAGGTTGGGTGGTTCCTGGGACTTCTGCTATTATTATTACTAAATATTATTTATTATGAATTAGTATATATCTTATATTATTAATATTATTACTATTGGATATTATATATATTATTCATTATTCCTACTAGTTATTATATATTATTGTGTATTATTAAATATTAAATATTATTATATGTTATGACTTACAAAGACATGAAGGCCCTCTATTGGGGTGCTTTGATGGTGCCTTCCCTGCATGAAGGCAGATTAAAGGGGGTTGGACTAGATGGCCTCTGGACCCCTATTATATTATTATTCTATATTATATTATTAGATATATATATTTATTCTACATTATATTATTAAATATTAAAATAATATAATATAGAATAATATATAACTAATAAGAATATAATATAGAATAATAGGGGCAACCCCAGAGGCCTACTAGTCTAAACCCCTTTAACCTGCCTTTAAATATTAATATTATATTATTATATATTTTTATTATTCTATATCATACATTATTGTATATTGGGTTGTTGTAGGTTTTTTGAACTATATGGCCATGTTCTAAAAGCATTCTCTCCTGACGTTTCGCCTGCAACTATGGCAAGCGTCCTCAGAGGATGCTTGCCATAGATGCAGGCAAAACGTCAGGAGAGAATGCTTCTAGAACATGGCCATATAGCCCGAAAAACCTACAACAACCCAGTGAGTCCGGCCATGAAAGCCTTCGACAATACATTATTATATATTGTTATTAAATATTATATATTATTGTATTATATATTCAATTATATTATAATTTTAAATGGTATATTATTATGAAATAGTATCATTAGTGTTGTTATTATTATTGTTACGATTACAAAAACCGGATGGCCCTCTGTTGGGGCTGCTTTGATGGGGCTTTCCCTGCATGAAGGCAGAATAAAGGGGGTTGGACTGGATGGCCTCTGGGGTTGCTGCTCCTCTTATCTGTTGTTGTTGTTCTTATTCTTATTTGTGGTGGTGGTGGTGATATATGAGGATGTGATCAAGGTGCGCGGCTCACCTCGCTGGTGCTGGCGGAGGAGGAGGCGGCGCTGGGGGTGGGCGAGCGCTGGAGGGTGACCAGCGCCATGGCTCCGGAGCTGGCGCCTCCTCCGGCGGAAGGGCTCCCTCCTGTCCGGGGCCGCCTCCCGCCTGCGCCCTCGCCTTCCCCGCCTCCGCCCCGCCTCCGCCCCGGCCTCGCCGCGCACGCCCGTCTCCTCTCCTCACGGCCTTTGTCCGCTCTTGCACGGCTTCTTCTTCGCAACGCCACTAGGGGGCGATACAGAGAGAGAGAGAGAGAGAGAGAGAGAGAGGCCGGCTCTCTTGGAAAGAGAAACAGAGGAAGCACCGAACTCATGCTGCTCATGGCAGGGAAAGTTCAGCCCTCAGCTCCAGGGCTCAGTGAGCTAGGCAGCTGTGGTCTTCTTGTTGCATGAAACCCCCCTGGGCAAAATTATTATTTGTTCCCTTCGTGCCTGCAGCAGAGAGTTCCAAAGGCTGCAGACACTTCAAGTGTACTTGTTTGACTTTGCACATGTTCAGACAACCAGGAAACTAGCTACAGACTGCTTATGATCTATGATCTATCAATCTATCTATCTATCTATCTATCTAAATGCTCTTTGCATAATGAGTACCTTAAAAACAAAAGAACCAATGAACGAAATCACACCAAATTTGGCAACAAAAATTCTCACAACACAAGGAGTGACCATCACTCAAAAATTTATGATTTTGTCATTTGGGAGTTGTAGTTGCTGGGATTTATAGTTCACCTACACTCAAAGAGCATTCTGAACTCCATCAACGAAAGAATTGAACCAAACTTGGCACACAGAACTCCCATGACCAACAGAAAATACTGGCAGGGTTTGGTGGGCATTGACCTTGAGTTTGGAAGTTGTAGTTCACCTACATCCAGAGAGCACTATGGACTCAAACAATGTATGGATCTGGACCCAACTTGGCACAAGCACTCTATACACCCAAATATGAACACAGATGAAGTTTGGGGAAAATAGGCGTTGACATTTGGGAGTTGTAGTCACTGGGATTTATAGTTCACCTACAATCAAAGAGCATTCTGAATCCCACAAACGCCAAAATCGGGGCAAACTTTCCACACAGAACCCCCATGACGAACAGAAAATACTTAAGGCCATCCAACCCAACTCCCTTCATTGGGGCAAGAAAATTTAATCAAAGTCCTCCTGACAAAGAGCCATCCAGTCATAGATAGATAGATAGATAGATAGATAGATATAGTATCAGGCATGTAGCCGGGGGGGGGGGGCCTCGGGGGGCTTCAGCCCCCCCCCCCCCCCGAAATTCTCATGGTGGTTCGCGAAAAGGCCTTACTGGTGCATTATTTAAACTGTTATGTTTATTAATATCATGATTTGATCACCATTCTCAATATATCCCATATGTATGGGGGTATTGGGGTAATGATACAAAAGGTTTGCTAGGCTAGACCTTCTTTCACTCAGACTCAGCCCCCCCCCCGAAACTCAGCCCCCCCCCGAAACTCAGCCCCCCCCCGAAACTCAGCCCCCCCCAAACCCCCCCTGAAATTTTTTTAGCCCCCCCCCCCGAAACGAAATCCTGGCTACGGGCCTGTATAGTATCATAGATTTTAAAGGGACCCCTGAAGAAGAACAATTATATGTTGCATATTCCAGAGTAGGCAAATCAGACACTCTCCACATCAACACTGACAAAGAAACAGCAAGAAATAATGTTTACCTACAAGCATAAATAAATTACATATATTAGAAACCAACACTTTCTCATTACTTTATTTTCCAGATCAACAGACTGGGCCACAGCAACGCGTGGCAGGGGACAGCTAGTCCCTTAATAAATTGGTTACCCTGAACTCTGTGCTTCTCTTGCCCTTTCCTTGCTGTAATGTACCTTTCCCAGCCATCATGTATCTTTCCTCTTTTCTTCCCTTTATGGATAAGGCCGAACACAGAACTCCCTGCTTTCAAGCTTATCTGACCTGCAACAGGGAGTTCCTCAGTTCTCCATTGCCCCGCTTGGGCCAACCGCATGCAGCAGCTGCAACTCAGGAGCCTTCTCATTTCTTTGCCTTTCCCCCTTCCTAACATTGTCACTAACCCCCCCCCCCTCCTATCTCCTCTCCATAGTGTGACTTTGTGTCTCTTTACTTCCTCAAACTTCTCTTTCAATAAACCTTTCTTCTCCCGGGCTGCAGATGACTGCCAGCCCTTCCTGGGATGCGACTTTTGCGTTCCGGGGAGGCCAAAACTGCGCTCCCTTAAACCATGGGTACGAAAACCCCTAAGGCCCCCGTATCTGCGAGTCAACGGATCGCTTCAAAAATGGTGTCATTCTTCTCCTGGGAGAATTTTAAGACTAATGGCTATCTCGGTTTCGCTCCGCCGCCCCTCCCACCCCGGGAATAACCTTCTTTGCCTCTGAAACCCCAACCTGGAGTCCAGCAGCCACCATTTTTTGGATGTCCAAGGAGCCTGCTGACCCTGGGAAACTGTTGCGGTCAACCCATGGGATCCCTAAGATGTCGGCGGGCCACCTTGATCCTTGGCGTGGAGGGATCTGTACTCTCCATGGATCTCGACCTTCAGCGTTGGTGAACAGCCATAAGGACTCTGTGGACATTGGAACATCTTTTCCCATTTGCCTTTTCTGGATTTTACAACTTGATACATTTTCCCAAACTTTTAAGGACTTTTGAAAACTTTATGGAACTTCTTCCCCAAGCCCTATGGACTCCCTTTTCGTTATTAAGGGTTGATATGATTTTGTGCTTATGAACTTATTCTTTTGGACTCTGGTGGGTGGGATGGGTGTATATGAAATTCCTTTATGCTTCATTATCCCTTATGTATTTCCCCTAACTCCTGTGCATGTGTCTGTATATGAAATATGGGAAGCCATCCTTTCGTGACGCCCAGCATGACATCAGCCTTGGGTAGTCCATTTCCCAAGGCAAATTCCTATTGATTTAAGGTTTTAAACAAAGACTGTTTGCATGATAATAACCCGGCTCTCCTTGAATATCGGAGCAGGACCGCTTGAGGGGAGCCCCCTAGTGAACTAGTCATATACCAACAAAGGGCATCCTGCTTTCAAGGGAGGCTAGGATGTCCCAGCTTTTCTCCCTTTTGTCATTTCCCCATGGACCGAGAAAATCCATACGACAACAAGATGATCCAGTATCTGAGACAAGGAAATACCAGGGCTTGGCAATCGTGCCAGCCATATCTGCATATCTCAACCTTTCAAGAGACCCGACCGGCTTGAGGAATCTATTCTTTGATTTATCGCCAGCCATCAGGACACATTAAGTCATTTTTAATTCTCTAATCTGGACATTCACTTAATTGTTCATTCCAAGGACTGCCTCCTCCACTCCTATTGGCCGAGAGCCCGAAGTGGCGCTGGTTTTCTGATTGGCTGAGGCGCGGCTAAGCTGACCGCGCCTCCCCTTCAGCTGATGACAACAGCCAATCAGGAGAATGCCAGCTGAGGGGGGGGGGGCGGGAAATTTGAACATTGACAGCTCTGTTTTTCTATAAAAATGTACTACAATGTATTGAATGTATGTCTCTCCTGACAAACTATCGCGGTTTGACATCCGTACCAGCTGGACAAAATAAATCCAACTCGGTGGCTTTTCTTCAACTTTGGTGAGATTTTATTGGGAAAAATCTGGGAAAAATTCCATTGGCTCTTTCCTTTGCTCGCCAGAGTTCCAGATCCTCTTTGGTGGGTCTAAGGGCTCCTCTCTCCTGGGTGGGAGCCTCTAAATTCCAGCTCGATATCATGGATAGCTGGTTCCCCCATTAGAAAGCCTTGGATAGTCTAAGCTCTCCTACAAACAAAGGGAACGCCAAGTAAATCATGTTTTATAACATGCCTTCCCTTATGAACACCAGATGACAAAGGGTAATCTTTCCCTCATAACCTCTGAGGATTTATTTATTTATCGTGTCATCAGCAACCATTGTATTACAATTCTAACAGAGCAAAACAAACACAGAGATTAAAAAGAAAAAAAAAGAAAGAAAGAAAAACCACACAGATTTTGTAAATTTGGTATTTGGTTAAATGTCCTTTGACCAGTATCTGGCCACTTGGAGTGCCTCTGGGGTTGCCGCAAGAAGGTCCTCCATCGTGCATGTGGCAGGGCTCAGGGTGCATTGCAGCAGGTGGTCAGTGGTTTGTTCTTCTCCGCACTCGCATGCCGAGGATTCCACCCTGTAGCCCCATTTCTTAAGATTGGCTCTGCATCTCGTGGTGCCAGAGCGCAATCTGTTCAGCGCCTTCCAAGTCGCCCAGTCTTCTGAGTGCCCAGGGGGGAGTCTCTCATCTGGTATCACCCATGAATTGAGGTGCTGGGTTTGGGCCTGCCACTTTTGGACTCTCGCTTGCTGGGGTGTTCCAGCGAGTGTCTCTGTAGTTCTAAGAAAACTATGTCTTGATTTAAGTCGTTGACGTGCTGGCTGATACCCAAACAGGGGATGAACTGGAGATGTCTCTCCCCTTTCACTATTGGCTGCTACTTCCCGGCGGATGTCAGGTGGTGCAATACCGGCTAAGCAGTGTAATTTCTCCAGTGGTGTGGGGCGCAGACACCCCGTGATAATGCGGCATGTCTCATTAAGAGCCACATCCACTGTTTTAGTGTGATGAGATGTGTTCCACACTGGGCATGCATACTCAGCAGCAGAGTAGCATAGCGCAAGGGCAGATGTCTTCACTGTGTCTGGTTGTGATCCCCAGGTTGTGCCAGTCAGCTTTCGTATGATGTTGTTTCTAGCGCCCACTTTTTGTTTGATGTTCAGGCAGTGCTTCTTGTAGGTCAGAGCACGGTCCAAAGTGACTCCCAGGTATTTGGATGTGCTGCAATGCTCCAGTGGGATTCCTTCCCAGGTAATCCTCAGAGCTCGGGATGCTTGTCTGTTCTTAAGGTGAAAGGCACATGTCTGTGTTTTAGATGGATTAGGGATCAGCTGGTTTTCTCTGTAATAGGCAGTAAGAGCACCTAGAGCTTCGGAGAGCTTCTGTTCTACCATCTCAAAGCTCCCTGCTTGAGCAGTAATGGCACGATCATCAGCATAGATGAAAGTCTCTGTCCCTTCTGGCAGTGGCTGGTCATTTGTGTAGATGTTGAACATGGATGGAGCAAGCACGCTCCCCTGAGGCAGGCCGTTCTTCTGTTTCCGCCATCTGCTTCTCTGGCCCTGGAACTCAACAAAAAAGCTCCTGTTTTGTAGCAGGTTTCCTATGAGGCGGGTGAGGTGGTAGTCCTTTGTGATATTATACATTTTTCTCAGGAGGAGGCGGTGGTTCACAGTATCATAGGCTGCTGACAAGTCTATGAAGACAGCTCCTGTGATCTGCTGCCTTTCAAAGCCATCTTCTATGTGCTGAGTCAGGTTCAGCACTTGCGATGTGCAGCTTTTGCCTTTTCTGAAGCCAGCTTGCTGTGGGATCAGACAGGGGTCTATATTTTCCATAATTCTATGCAAAATAAGTCTCTCCAGAACTTTGTAGAGGTGGCACAACAGGGAGATTGGTCTGTAGCTTTTTGGGTCATTACGGTCTTTGCCTGGCTTCAAAATGGCGATGACTCCTGCTTTCCTCCAGATTTTAGGGGTTCTGACAGGATGCAGTGCAGTTGTTCATCAGCTCCAGCAGCCAGCGCCTTGCTTTTGGACCAAAGTTCTTGATTTGTTCCATCCGTAGATCATCCAAGCCAGCTGCTTTGCCATTCTTACATTTGTTGAGAGCCATGTCCAATTCAGTAGATGTAAAGGGTTCATGGAGGTTGTTGTTCTCAATCTCTGGTTGTCTGGCTATTGGTTTCTTTCCTACTTTGGTGGCAAGGTTGGGTTTCCCATTCTTCAAGAGTTGGTGTGCTATCTGATCTGCCTTTATGTTGGCATGGGTATTAGTTTGTGAGGGATCGTTGCTCAGCCGTCTCAGCAGCCTCCATGCCTTCTGGCTGCTCCTGCCCATGTCGACCTCTGTGATCAACTTGATCCACTGTTCTTTCTTGGCTTCAGAGATGGAGGACACAATGCTCTGCGCTGCCTGAAGAGTCTGCTCACTGAATGGGTCTTCGTTGTGGAGCCTGTAATAGTTTTCCAACAAGGCAGCTGTTTCAGGAGTAATGCCCTGGAGGTAGTGGGTTCTGCAGCCTCTCGGTATAGAGGCCCGTGAGCAGGTTTTCACTATTTCAATAAAATGTTCGTATTCCTCAGGGATTGGCGCGACCGATGTGATCATGTTGTCTAACATATCTGAGAATTTAGTCCAATCTGCCTTTCTGAAGTTGTATCTTCGTTTAAATCGAACTTCCTGAGGCCTTATTGTTGGGAACAGTTGGCATATTATTGGTCGGTGCTGTGTGTTTGGGATTGGTGGTCCCACTGATTTGGTGCATTGCTGTACGATGCTGTCGCTCACAAATAAGAGGTCTGGGTTATAACCTCGGTGCCATCTCCCGCTGTTGTAGGATGGTGGGAGCTTGCTATCATGGATGAGTGATAGTTTGTGCAGTTCAGACCAGGACAGGACAGCCTCTCCATTTCTGTCCTCTTGGGCATAGCCCCATACATGGCTATGGCTGTTGAAGTCACCAATTACTACCGCCCTTTTACTCAACCAATTACTCAACCCAGAAGCAACCAGAGACCTCTGAGGATGCCCGCCATAGATGAGAGAAGGCTTCTGAAACATGGCCAGACAGCCTGGAAAACTCACAGCAACCCACGAATCATCATCATCATGGAAACAATAATAATTATATAATGTGATAATGGAAATGATATAATGTTAAGATAATGTCCAATAATAATTATATAATATACTAATAGAGGGCTGAGCGAAGGAAGATAGATGCTTTTGAACGGTGGTGTTGGAGGAAAGTTCTGAGGGTGCCTTGGACTACGAGAAGATCCAACCAGTCCATCCTCCAGGAAATAAAGCCCGACTGCTCATTGGAGGGAAGGATAGTAGAGGCAAAGATGGCCACATCATGAGGAGACAGGAAAGCTTGGAGAAGGCAGTGATGCTGGGGAAAATGGAAGGAAAAAGGAAGAGGGGCCGACCAAGGGCAAGATGGATGGATGGCATCCTTGAAGTGACTGGATTGACCTTGAAGGAGCTGGGGGTGGTGATGGCATACAGGGAGCTCTGGCGTAGGCTGGTCCATAAGGTCACGAAGAGTCGGAAACGACTGAACGAATGAACAACAAAAATAGAGAAAAGGTTAAAACCTGGTTCTTTGAGCAAGCTTTCGCTAATGCAGCACAATCAGGTAAAGATGAAATCACTGAACAACTTGACGATGCCATTGGATAATGACTTTAGTAAGGAGACACTCTCAATAATGTTTTTATGGCTTTGTACGGTTTTTATATTATACTAGCCGTCCCCTGCCATGCGTTGCTGTGGCCCAGTCTGGAGATCTGGAAAATAAAATAATGAGAAAGTGTTGGTTTCTAATATATGTAATGTCTTTCTGCTTGTGGGTAAACAGTATTTCTTGTTCTTTCTTTGTCAGTGTTGATGTGGAGATTGTCTGGTTTGCCTACTCTGGAACATGCAACATATCATCATCCTTCTTTAGGGGTCCCTTTCAAATCTTTGATTGTCATATACATATGTGTGTGTGTGTGTGTGAATGGCTGGATGGCCCTTTGTCAAGAGGGTTTTGATTACGTTTTCTTGCCCTAGTGAAGGGAGTTGGACTGGATGTCCTTAAGGCAGCATTTCTCAACCTGGGAAGTCAAAACCTGGGGGGGGGGGTCACCAGGGGGGTGTCAGAATGGTTACCAAAGACCACCAGAAAACACAGAGTTTTATGTTGGTCATGGGGGTTCTGCGTGGGATTTTTGGCCCTAATTCCATCATTGGTGGGGTTCAGAATACTCTTTGATTGTAACTACAACTCCCAAATGTCAAGGTATAGTTTCCCCAAACTCCATCTGTGTTTATATTTGGGCATATGGAGTATTCGTGCCAAGTTTGGTCCAGATCCATCATTGTTAGAGTCCACAGTGCTCTCTGGATGTAGGTGAACTACAACTCCCAAACTCAAGGTCAATGTCCACCAAACCCTTCCAGTATTTTCTGTTGGTCATGGGAGTTCTGTGTGCCAAGTTTGGTTCAATTCCATCGTTGATGGAGTTCAGAGTGCTCTTTGATTGTAGGTGAACTATAAATCCCAGCAACTGCATCTCCCCAATGACAAAATCCTAATTTGTTGAGTGATGGTCACTCCTTGTGTTGTGAGACGTTTTGTTGCCAAATTTGGTGTGATTTCGTTCATTGGTTCTTTTGTTTTTAAGGTACTCATTATGCACAGAGCATTTATATATAGATAGATAGAGGGCAAGATGGATGGATGGCATCCTTGAAGTGACTGGACTGACCCTGAAGGAGCTGGGGGTGGTGACGGCCGACAGGGAGCTATAGCGTGGGCTGGTCACGAAGAGGTCACGAAGAGTCTGAGACGACTGAACGAATGAACAACAACAAAAGAAAGATAGATAGAAGATGCTAAACGTTTTAACTGTATTTTATAATAGTTGAGGCATCGAATTGTTGCCGACTGTGAACCGCCGTGAGTCGCCTCCGGGCTGAGAAAGGCGGCCTATACAAATGTAGTAAATCAATAATAAATACTAAAGATGAATAATTGTACAGGCTTGTCCTTTTCCCGCCTTTTTTAGTCAGCGGAGAGGCGTGTCTTGCTCTTTCCCTGCTCTAGTCAGTGGAGGGGGCATGGCTTCTCCTTTTCCCTTCTTTAGTCAGCCCTTTTCCCCGCCCCTTTCGTGCCTTAGTCAGCGAAATGGGCGTGGCTTGTCCCCCTCCTCTCTCGTCGGCACAGTGGGCGTGACTTGTCCTTTCCCCGCCTCTTTCTTTTCGTAGTCAATGGATGGGGCGTCGCTCGCCTCAATTCCGTGCAGAGGGCGTGGCCTGTCCTTTTCCCCGCCTCTTTCCTGCCTTACTCGACAGAGTGGCTTCACCTCTCCCTTCTCTATTCAGTCCAGGGGGCGTGGCTTGCTCTTCTCGCCCTTTTCCTTCCTTATTCAGCGGGGGCGTGGCTTGCTCTTTTCTCTCCCTTTCCTTCTCTAGCCAGTGAAGGGGCGTGGCTTTCCGCTTTCCCCGCCCTCTCATTCCCCAGCCAGCAGAGGGGGCGTGGTCTTGTATTTTCTCCGCCCCTTCCGGCCTCCACTTTTCCCGGGAAACGCCTGCAGGCCGGCATGTGAGCCAACATGGAGGAGGACCGTGTCCAGCTCCGGCAGCTGCCGTAAGGGAGGATACATATATATATATTCCCGGGAAAAATGGGTCCCTCCCTTTTATTATTATTTTTCCCCGGGGAAAAATATATATATGTATATTTTCCCGGGAAAAAGGGGCCCTCCTCTTCAGGGGATGATTGACAGGAGGGCTGGATCATCATCATCATCATTATCATCATCATCATCATCATGCAATGAACTGGAAATAATAAATCAATCCTTAGTATGGTTTTTGCTACTATGAGAGATACTGGATAATATAGTGTCTTAAATAATAATAGATTAGCTAATATTAGATAATTAGATAATATATCATAGGTTACTTAGTTTTAATATCTATGGCTGAAGGGCCCTCTGTCAGGAGGGATCGAATGGTGCCTTCCCTTATGGCAGATCCAGACTGGATTCAGTCATAATAATAATAATTGATGATGCTGATGATGCTGGAGCCTCCTTCTCCTAGGTTATGCAATGCCTTTCTCTTATATATATGTATTGCATATATATGTATTACATACATATGCATTTGGTGTTTAGTTCTGGTATGAATAGCCTTGAGTGTTGTTTCTGATACAGTCTGATTTGGATCCTATATAAGTTGGGGTAGACATAGTGTCTCCCCAAGAAGTACAACTTGGAGGTAGGTCTGTTCAAATGGAGTGGCTGCTGTGCTATATAATTCCATATATACATATAAGTATTTTAAAGTATTTATATATTGTAATACATGTAAGTAGTTATTCTATATTCTATATTATAACATATATATACATACATACATACTTATAATGTAATATATATGTATAAGTAGCTATATATAATATTATAATACAGTAGTTATATATAATATTATAATACAGTAGCTATATTATATAAGTAGTTATATATATATATATAGTAATACATTTAAGTAGTTATATAATATACATATATATACACATACCTATAATGTATTATATATAAGTAGTTATTATATATATTTTATATATAATATATGTATACGTTCATATATATAATATATGTATAAGTACACATATATTATAATATATACATTATAGTATATAAGTAGTTGTATGTTATGTATGTTATATATTAAAATATATAGTGGTTATATATATTATATATACTATGATAATATAAGTATTTATAATATTATATCTGCAGTTATTTTATATGTTACATATAATATAATATATAAGTAATTACAAATTTTATATCACATATAATACATGTAAGTAATTTACATGTATTATATCACACCAAATTTTATATATATAGCCTTGACGGATGTGACGGGCATTTGGATCGACAACGGGACAGATTCGTTCTGCATACCCTGTACTTCTTTCTTTCTGGCTTTGCAGGGTGGTCAAGTTCCGCCGCACAGGGGAGAGCGCCCGCTCTGATGAAGATGTCGATTCCACTGTTTACGGAGAGCACGAGGTCCACATCGAAGGGGTCCCAGCGATGGAGGCCGTGGAGCTGGAAGACGGCAGCATTGTGCCCAGAGAGTTTGCTAACCCCACTGATGGTATAACAATAAATATAATAACTGTAACATATAATTATATATATAATTATAATTATACTAACTTGGGCACCCGGCGGTGCCAAGTTGATTTCAAAATGGCATTGTTTGTTTTGAGGTGTTAGGTAACATCATTTAGTTAATTAGTAATACTATTTATTAGGAAAAAGTTTTTGATTTTTTTAATGAATTATCCCATTAGAAAATGCATAACTATGTGGGTGGACTACAATTCCCAGAATCATGGGTCAGTCCTCTCCAAACCAGGCACTGCTAGCCATGTTGGGTCTGTGTGCCAAGTGTGGTCCAGATCTGTAGTCGGTTGGGTTCAGTGCTTTCTGGATAAGGGTGAACTACAACTCCCAGATTCCCAGGGCAGTCACCCCAAAACCCAGTCAGAATGCACAGTTGCCCATGATGGGTCTGTGTGTCAAATTTGGTCCAGGCTCGTCATTTGTGCGGGTCACGGGTCTATGGAAGTGGGTGAAGGTACTGCAAATCCCATAGTCTGTGGTTCATCCTCCCCTAACCCTCACCAGGACATAAAGTGCACCATAGGGAGTCTGCATGCCAAATTTGATCCAGGTGCATCATTTGTGGGGGTCACAGTGGTTTCTGAAAGTGAGTAAAGATACTGTAAATCCCATTGTCCTCGGTCCATCCTCTCCCAACCCTCACCAGAACAAAAAGTCTGTCATGGAGAGTCTGTGTGGCAAGTTTAGTCCAGGTCTGCCACACATGGGATCACAGAAGTCTCTGGGAGACAAATTGAGTGAAGGTACTACAAATACCATCATCTGTGGTCCGTCCTCCTCCAGCAGGATGTATAGTGATATATAGGGATATAAAAGTTTTAGATAAATAAATAAATAAATAAATAAATAATGGTTCATGGGAGGTCTGCATGTCAAGGGTGGTCCTGATCAGTCATTTGTGGTGGTTGCAGTGGTCTCTGGAAGTGAGGGAAGGTACTGCAAGTCCCATCATCTGTGGCAAGTTTGGTCAAGATCCATCATTGGTTGGGTTCACAGTGGTCTCTGGATGTAGGTGAACTGCAACTCCTATAAATCAATGTCAATTCCCCCAAATCTGGTAATGGGGGTTCTGCATGCCAAATGTGGTCCAGGTCCATTATCGAAGGGGGTCACAGTGCTCTGCATTGATGCAGGATGAACTACAACTTCCATCCTGCGTTGATGCAAGGTAAACTGCAGCTTCCCCAAACCCCTCCAGTCTGTTCAGTTGCTGATCAATTCCTCTGTGTTTGCTGTGTGCCATCAGAAAGGGTAGGAGAGGGTTAAGGGAGAACGAGTAGGTGGGGTCATGCAAATTCCACACAAAGAACCCTGGAGTGCCAGCCTATGGTGGAAGACACAGGTCAAATCTAGGATGAAATTCTCCCCAAATGAAAGTATTCCTTGGGTGGTGGGCAGTAGTGTTTGGGAAGGACATTGGTAAGGTTTGGGCTAAATGTTCATGGTGCTCGCTATAACCTACAATGTCAGTTGAGGGAGTGCCTTGGAAGGCTGTCTTTAAGTGGATACCTCCGCCACACACACACACACACACACACACACACACACACACATTGTGTGTATAGATTGTATTTTTACATTATTATTCCAGGAGCTTGCTGATAAGGGCTGGTTGATTTAGCAGGCCTCATAATATCCCATTGTGAGAGCCACATTGTTGGCGTCAGTGATTTCCAAGCCGTGCCTTCTAATCCATTGCTTTCTCTCTCTTCCTATTCCAGACACGTTTATGGTGGAAGATGCAGTCGAAGCCATCGGCTTTGGCAAGTTCCAGTGGAAGCTTTCTGTCCTGACTGGCTTGGCATGGGTAAGTACCGCACCAATAAGGTCACTTTATCATCTATCTTTCTATCTATGTCACTATCGGGACCTGAAGGTAGGCCTCTCTTAGGTCCTTCTATCATCTATCTCTCTCTCTGTCTTTGTATCTGTCTAGCTCTATATCTTTCTACCTGTTTGTCTATCATCTGTCTATCTATGTATCTTTCAGGATCTGAAGGTAGGCCTTTCTTAGGTCCATCACTCTATCACAGCTGTTCTCAACTTGGGGACTGTTTCTGAGGGGTCGCAGCCTCCTTTAGTCCCGCCCCTTCCCCAAAATGGCTGCCTGGCTTTTCTGGAGCCTCAGGTCGAAAGAGGCTTGGAGCCACACAAAAACAGCAATGACAACAACGGGGTGGCAGTGAGGCCCACGAGGAAGGCCAGAGAGGGAAGACGGTGACAGGCCTCCCTCCTGGCCTCCCTGCTTCCCAGTCCCTTGCGGTGCCGAAACAGGGAAGGCGCACTTACCTCACCCTGGTTGCCAGGCCTGGGACATATGAGAACCTTGCAGCCACAGCTGCTAAAGAAGCCTCGGCCAGAAGGGAAGAGAAGTGTTCAGCACGTCGCCCCCCTCCCAGGTCGCATGCAGAATGGGCGGGCTTCTCCCTCTCTCCCTCACCATCCTGTCATGGCCCCGCATCATCTCCGCTGGCTGGGCTCAGCGGAGGTGGCTGGGGGCAATGGGAAGGCGCCTCTAAAAAGTCAGTAGAGGCGCCTTTCCATTGCTCCCAGTGCCTCTGCCTGCCGGGCAAACTGACTTTTTAGAGGCGCCTGAAGGTATGCCTCTCTTAGGTCCATCACTCACTCTGGCTGTCTGTCTATGTCTCTATTGGGACCTGAAGATAGGCCTCTCTTAGGTACATCACTTTGTCATCTATCTATCTATGTTTGTATCTATTTATGCATCTATGTACCTCTGCTAACACGGTTTCCTCCCTTTGGATCCTTGCAGATGGCTGATGCCATGGAGATGATGATCCTGAGCATCCTGGCCCCACAGCTGCATTGCGAGTGGCGACTACCTACCTGGCAGGTTGCCTTGCTCACCTCGGTAGGAAAACACCGGAATGCTTGTGCCTTCTGTTGGGTTGTGTCCATGCATTCTGGGGTGGGTGGGGGGAGGCTCATTAGGCACCCAGCACACCACCACCACCACCACCTCTTCTTATTATTATTATTACTATTATTATTATTATTAATATTATGTTTATTTATACCCTGCTTTATCTCTACCAAAGGAGACCCAAAGCAGCTATATATAATTTATATTAGAATGTATTATTATTTCATATCATTATTATGCAAATACTATTACATTGTCTACCTCATTGAGTTTATTGGGATGGTCATTGTGTACCTCATTGTGTACATCAAGATGATCATTTTGAGATTTCTGCAAAGAAAACAGCCCTGTACCTAACAAATCATCTTCACACAGGTCGTCTTTATGGGAATGATGTTCAGCTCCACTCTCTGGGGAAATATTTCTGACCAATACGGAAGGAAAACGGTAAGTTGGTCAGAGATACGCCATCTCTCTCTGTCCCTTGGAGAAAGAGGCGGGTGTCCAGACCTTGCTGTCTCTACCACACTTTTGGAAAATAAGGAATGCTCTCATATAAAATTGTAAATGATTGACAGGTTGGTTTTTTCCCAATTAAAACTTGCTGTCTGTCCATCAGTTCCGGACAGATGTTGATTTTTCTTCATGACTGCCAACGTGACCAGAGACAATGATTGCTTTGCCCCCGTTTACAGCTGGATCTTGGTCTTGCGAGGCCTTGTGGGCTTTGGCATCGGCGGTGTTGAAAACAACATGTTTACATAGTCAAAGGCAATGGCTCTTTAGGTTAAAGAGGAAATCCATGAACTGCCAACATTGATGTTAATCTTAAAAACAAACAGGCATCTTGAGCTCTGAGGATTACCTGGGAAGACATCTGTGTTCTAGATGGATTAGGAATCTAAAGCACGTAAAGCTTCAGAGAGCTTCTCTTCAACCATTTTAAAGCTCCCTGCTTGAGCATTGATGGCATGATTATCAGCATAGATGAAACTCTTTGTCTCTTCCGGCAATGGCTGGTCACGAAGTAAGTACTAACCAACTTCTGACATGCAAAGTGTTTGGCTGCCTTATTCCTCTTGGCACCTCCTTCCAAATAGCTGGGTTCTGGAAGACAGTGCTGAGAGGAGCAAGGAAACTGAACACTTTGCACATTTAGAAGTTACTGCTAGAAGTTGGTGTTACAAGTCGAAGAAACAAGTGTATTGAAGACAAGGCCATTTTATTCAATCCGCACATCACGTTTATTACCCTGGGAGGGACACCAAATGCTGCGCCGTTGCTTGGGACATGGCACGTTTTCCTCCTCTGTTTTCCTATACCGGCATTTTTTATGCGCAGGGCCTCAAGATCAGCGTCCTGTGGACCTTGTATTACGGGATCCTCAGCGGCTTTGCCCCCGTTTACAGCTGGATCTTGGTCTTGCGAGGCCTTGTGGGCTTTGGCATCGGCGGTGTCCCTCAGTCGTAAGTAGACAACCATTCCTCCATCCTGTTGCTTTCTTTGCAACCATTTCATCATCTTCATGCTCCAGCCATTGCCCGCTGCCACGGAGTCCAGTGTCGGATGCGAGAAAATGTACAATTTGGGAATAAAATTAATCTCTGCCTCTTGACTCCAAACAAAAACCTCAATTTTCTCTGATGTCTCAGGTTCTACTTGCCTTTTTTGGAAGCAAAAGTTTCTTGTGCAGCCCCAAAAAATGTTATGTTATGTTATATTATATTATAGATTATTATATTATATTATATTATAATATAATATAATATATGTATATACATCAGGCACCGGCCAAGCACCAATAAATGTTTATAATGTTTATATATATTATATTTATCAGACATGGACCAGGCCTCAATAAATATATATTATATTTTATTATATTATATGTGTGTGTGTGTATATATATATATATGTATATATATCAGGCATTGGCCGGGTCAGTGACAGATGGACAGAGAGTGTTTGTGTGAACTAACATAATATGAAATAGCATAGAATCATATATAATAATAGAATAATAATAATAGCAGAGGCCATCCAGTCCAACCCCCTTTCTTCTGCCATGCAGGAAAAGCACATTAAAAGCCCCTCCAACAGATGGCCATCCAGCCTTTGTAACAATAATAGTAACAGTCATTGCCATTCCAGGTATCAAACAGTCCTTCAAGGGAGTTTTCTGACCCTTGTCTTCCGTGCTTGTTGTCCTCTCCAGGGTAACATTGTATGCTGAATTCCTGCCGATGAAATCCAGAGCCAAATGCATTTTGCTAATTGAGGTAGGTGGGATGCATTGGCCAGGAAAAGATCCTTGTGAAGAATTTAGTAACGCAAGAGTAAGGAAGGCCAAATGCTGCAATGTCTCCAACTTTAAGTAACCTACCTTTGGAGAGGCAAAATGCTCTAAACTGTACAATGTGGTCTATTATTAAAGAGTTAAAAGCTGACCAGAGAGCAAAAGCTACAATAATTTTGGCTGTTGAGGACTCTCAGCTGATATATTTGCAAAATGCCGAGTCTGCAGCAGACTGCTGGTAAAAGCTCGGCGACAAAGGCCTGCTCCTATTGGGAAATGTCATTGTCCGCTCTCTCTCTGGGCAGGTCTTCTGGGCCATCGGAACAGTCTTTGAGGTCCTCCTGGCGGTTTTTGTGATGCCCACCCTCGGTTGGCGCTGGCTGCTCATCCTCTCAGCCCTCCCGCTGCTTCTCTTTGCTGTCTTGTGCTTCGTGAGTCATGTTCCGAAATGAGCCCTCGCTGTTGGCTTGTGTCATGACTTTGGGGTTGTGTCTTGCCCTGTTCTAAAGGACTACCTCCTTCGCTTTGCAGTGGCTCCCGGAAAGTGCCCGCTATGACGTCCTGTCCGGCAACCAGGAAAAGGCCATTGCCACTCTGAAACGGATTGCGACCGAGAACGGAGCCCCCATGCCGCTAGGGAAGCTCATCATCTCCAGGCAGGCGAGTGTTGGAAAGACATCATGTTGTTGCTGGAGTTGGGTTCTATGGGGCCCAAATATGAGGGGGCTCAAGTTCCATCCTATATCTCACTGGGATGTCCCTGATAACATTTTTAAATTTTATATGTGTGTGTGTGTGAGTATGAGTATACACACACACACACACACACATACACGTGGGCCGCGGTTTTGCAGTGGATTAAACTGCTAAGCAGTTGAACTTGCTGACCCGAAGGTGGGCAGTTTGGATCCATGGGATGGGGTGAGCTTCTGCTGTTAATATTTAATATTTTAATAATATATATAATAATTTTGATATATTTAATATGTATAAGATAGAATATATAATAATATAATTTATAATATAATTGTGTGTGTGTGTGTATATATGTATGTATGTATGTATATATATATTAGCTGTCCCCTGCACGTGTTGCTGTGGCCCAGTCTGTTGATCTGGAAAATAAAGTAATGAGAAAGTGTTGGTTTCTAATATATGTAATTTCTTTATGCTTGTGGGTAAACAGTATTTCTTGCTGTTTCTTTGTCAGTGTTTTTTTTTTAAAATATCTTTATTGAGTTTTTCACAAGCAGTTAAAAAGGGGGAACTTAAAAGGGGTCCGGGGCGGTGGACGGGGAGGGATGGGAGGGAAAAAGGGAGAGAGGGAGCGGGGGGGGGGGGGGAGAGAAAGAGTTGGGGGGGAAGTAGGGGGGGGAAGGGAATTAAGAAGAATAAAATTTGTGACCTCCCGGTATCATCTTAAGGGTCTCTTCTTTTCTTTTCCTCATCTCCTTCTTTTCTTATTTATTCCTTTCTCCCTCTCATTTTTCGTGGGTTTCATTTTCGGTGATATTTGTCTTGTTAATTTGTTAGGATCTTCTTGTTTCTTTCTTTAAAGTATTCTGACACCTTCTCCCAGTTTGTATCTTTCCTATTAATGCCTTTATTCCTTAATATTAGAAAGGTAAGCCGGTCCATGTTTTTAATTTCTAGTATCTTCGTTAAACGCTCATCTTCGTCCGGGATTTCTTTCTGTTTCCATTTTCGTGCATAGCAGATTCTAGCTGCTGTCATCATCAGGAACATCAATTTGTCCGAGTTTTGGTCAATGTCTAAGTCGTGCATTTCTAGCAGGAATATCTCTGGTCTCCAGGGGATGTTAATCTTCAGTATTTTTTGTGCTTCTCTTTGTACTTCCTTCCAATATGTTTTCGCGTTTGGGCACGACCACCACATATGGTAGAACGACCCTTCTGTTTCCCCGCATTTCCAGTACTTTGTAGTCATGTTTTTATAGGTCTTCCCCAATTTCTTTGGCGTCATGTACCATCTATACGCTATTTTTGTCCAATTCTCTTTTAGATCCGTCGCGTAACAGAATTTTAATCTTCTCCTCCAGGCTTCCTCCCATTCTTCTTTTCTAATCGTTCTTCCTAAGTTTTCATTCCATCTCCTCATGTATATTTTACCCTTTTTTGACTCAAGTTCCCATTCAAGTAATTTCTTGTATATTTTCGTTATCAGTTTTTTCTCTGATTCCATTATTTTATCCCAGAAGTTTTTTTTCTAGATTGAACCCTATTTCCTTATCTTTTTTATATCTTTCTTTGATTTGCCAGTATTGCAGCCATGATATTTTTTGGTCTAACGTGTTTAGTTCGTGCTGTGCTTTTAGTGTTACTTCACCTCCCTCTTTCTTTAATATATCCTTATATTTTGGCCACTCATACCAGCCCATACACCTTCTTTGTTCAGCCTCTAGAGGGGATATCCATGTCGGTATTTTTTTATATAATTTGTTCTTATATTTTTCCCAAACCTTCAATATTGTTGATTGCACAAAATGATTCCCAAAATTCTTTGTCGTGTCGTCTGTGAAATGACCACTGATGGGTCTTCCTGTGCGCCTGCGCAGAAATTCGGAATATTCTAGAGTTTTTATTGAGTTTTTTTAAACCAATAAGAAGCCCCCCCCCACCCCCCCTGGTCGTATAAAGGACCCACAGCGTGGTTTCACTTTAGTTCCTTTTCCGCGCGACAGCAGTAACTTCGGTCTATTGCTATCCCTTGGCTTTTCTGGTTATTGGACTCTTTCTGGCTTCTGACTACGCTGATCTCTCCTGCCCTGACCCTGGACCGTCCTTGGATTCCTCTCAGGCTAGATGGCTACCTTATTTTTTAAAATTGCTCGGCTTGTGGGACTACGCTCCCCGATGCCGATAGGCATTCTAAATGCCTCTTATGCCTGGGCGAGTCTCACCGCCCCCAAACCTGTGAGATTTGCAAAAGCTTTACCACTAGAGCTCGGAAGAGCAGAGACGCTCGTCTTAAGGCTTTGTTATATGAAAGAGCGTTGGCCCCAGAGGCTTCCTCTGCCTCCGCGCGCCACGTGGCAGGGACCCACCAATCCCCTGATATACAAACAGCTCAGCCTCCCTCTCCTTCTGGAGATAGGCCTGACTCCAACTTACCCTCTGTTCCCTCTACGGAGCCTTTGAGGAAAAAGCCTAAGCCTTCTAAACAGGCTTCAAAATCAGGCAAAACAAAAGAAAAAAACTCTAAACAAAAAAAGGGACGGCAACTCACTGGCACACAGCCCTTGAGCCCTCCCCTTCTGGATCCGATGCCTCAGCCACTCCCCTCTCCCCACCATGTGCAGGAATCGCTGGCATCCTTCCTCCAAATTGAAAACCCTCCCCAAATTCCCCCTCTTGAGCTCCTTTCCACTCACCTTCAGGGACAAACCTCGCCGGATCCGGCTCTCTCGCCGCCTCCGCTTCCTCCCTCTCAATCCTCCCCCCCCCCCAACCTCATTAGCCCTGCTCCCTCGGTACCGCTGGTCTCCACCCCCCAGGATCCGGCCCCACGAAGGGAGCGTTCCCCGCGGAACCGCCGTTCCGCCTCCTCTGAGCACTCACAGAGCCCTTCCCCGCCTCCTCCAAAGCGCGCGCGCGCGTGCGCATCCTCCCCATCCCATCCATTACCCTTATCCGGAGTACCCTTACCATCTCTATCCCCCTCCTCCTCCATACCCAGCCTATCCCTTCTATTATCCTCCTCCAGATCACTATGAACAAGGGCCTCCTGATCCTCAGCTGATTAGGCACCCATACCCTCAGCTTCAGCGTGCGCCCCCCTTGGCCACCATTTCCCATCCTCCACCACACCCTCAACCAATAGAGGAAGATCCCCCCCCCCAGAGGACCCCCCTCTCTCTCAACCTGACTCAGATACAATTGAGCTTGATTCTCAAGATGATACCCCTGCCTTCCCTAATCCTCAACCTGACTCTGATGTCACTCCCCAACAAATTCAGGACTTTAAAAATTTCTCTGCCCTGTTAATCAGACTTTCTAGGGCCCTTAATTTGTCTATTCCTGAACCCTCTGATACAGTTCAGGACCCTTGTTTCACCACTTCAGAACAACAACCTCCTGTGTCGACCTCCCTCCCCACTCTACCATACCTTCTAAAAATTCTAAAAACTACTGGGGTTGCTCCAGCCCTTGTGCCAGCTACACCCAAGAGAGCAGAAAATCTCTACCGTATTGACCTTACTGCAGCATCATGGCTCTCTAAGATGCCTAAAGCAAACTCCATAGTGACAGATGCTCAACCAAAACCTATACAAGCTAACCAATCCTCCCCTTCAGATAAAGAGGGAAGGAAATTGGATACTATGGCCAAAAAATTCTACTCCTCAGCATGCTTGTTTGCACGCATGGCTCACTACGGAGTCTATATGAGTGTCTACCAGACATTTCTCTGGAATAAACTGACTCCTTACTTAGATCTCCTCCCTGCAACAGATTTATTTATTTATTTATTTATTTATTTAGTACACTTGTATACCGCTAATATCTCAGCCTAAAACGGCGACTCATTGCGGTTTACAACATTTAAAAACAACAATAATTCCGATTAAAAATATAAAACACATACATATACAATACACAGTATTGGGCCACCAATACAGACCAATGCATCTCTTAATTAAAATCATAATCCAATTTCGTTGTCTGTGATTGCCAGTCCTTGATCAAAAACTTCATCGCATCGGATTAGCCGAATGCTTGCTCAAACATCCATGTTTTCAGTTTTTTCCGAAATGCCATCAGCGAGGTGGCTGATCTTATCTCTATAGGGAGGGCATTCCAAAGCCGCGGGGCCACCACAGAAAAGGCCCTGTCTCTCGTTCCCACGAGCCGCACCTGTGAAGCAGGCGGGATGGAGAGAAGGGCCTCTCCCGAAGATCTTAGGGTCCTGGTGGGCTGATAGGCCGAGATACGTTCGGATAGATATGTAGGGCCAGAACCGTTTAGGGCTTTAAAGGCCAAAGCCAGCACTTTGAATTTGGCCCGGTAGCTAATCGGTAGCCAGTGGAGCTGGTACAGCAGAGGAGTTGTATGCTCCCTGCGCCCTGCTCCTGTTAATACCATGGCTGCCGCCCGTTGGACTAGTTGGAGCTTCCGGGCCGTCTTCAAAGGCAACCCCACGTAGAGAGCGTTGCAGTAGTCAAGGCGGGATGTAACCAGAGTGTGGACTACTGTGGCCAAGTCAGACTTCCCAAGGTACGGTCGCAGTTGGCGCACGAGTCTTAACTGTGCGAATGCTCCCCTGGTCATCAGCCCTTAATTAAGGCCTTCCAGCAGGAAGCACTGCTACTATCTAAGCTACAAAAAGAGCTTGCAAAAAATACTGCTGACACTTCTGCTAAACTCATTGCTGGCTCGGTGGCCCTACGCCGCCACGCCTGGTTACGCGCTGCCATTCTTTCCCCATCGCAGCGCAACCTAATTGAAAACCTCCCATTGGATGAAGCAGGCCTCTTCAACCCAGATACAGATTCTCAATTAAAACATTCTCATGAGATGAAACAGACAGTAAACAAATATGACCAACAATCATATCCCTACCAACAAAAACAGAGATGGGGTTCTTACTACCAGCGACCCCAGTTCTATCACAGACCTTACTACTCCTCCTTCTATAGAGGAAGAAGACCGTACTCATCGACTCTGCCTTCAAGAAGACCTCCTCTCCCTGCCAGGGGTCAGTACCGTGGTACCAGGCCACCTAACAACAACAAACGTCGCTTTTAGCAAACAAATTAGCCCTATTCCTCCCCCAGCCCCTGATCCCACACCCTCCCCCTCTTACCTTGATAGACTCCAACCATATCTCCCTGCATGGCAGGCCATAACGTCTGACACCTGGGTACTTGATATTGTTGATAGAGGTTATGCTATTGAATTTCACTCACACACCCCGACAGGCAAAATCATACTTACCGAATCTTCTCCTGTCATCTGGGAAGAAGCAACCTCCCTTCTCCAAAAGGGTGCTATTTCTCCAATTCCCTCATGTGAGGCCTCATCTTGTTTTTTCTCCCGATACTTCCTTGTAGATAAACGGGATGGAGGACTCCGCCCCATCCTAGACCTACGCAAAGTCAATACCTTTATAACACCCCGTAAATTCCGGATGGTCACTCTACCCAACATACTTCCCTTCCTCCCGGAAGGAGCATGGTTAGCGACCATAGACCTCCGAGACGCATATTTCCATATCTCAATTCGACCTCACCACCGCAAATTTCTTAGTTTTGCAATAGATGGTCAATTTTTCTCATTCAATATACTCCCATTCGGGCTTTGTACCTCTCCTAGGGTGTTTACTAAATGTATGATTGTTGTGGCAGCACACCTTCGCCAACAGGGGATTACAGTCTTCCCGTACCTGGATGACTGGCTTTTGTGCTCGAAATCTCGCTCTGAACTGTCATCTGACATTCATTACACTTTATCTCTTCTGCAGGACCTGGGCCTCATCGTGAACAAAGAAAAATCCCACCTCCTCCCATCCCAGCTGTCCTCGATTCTACACTCCAAAAGGCCTACCTCCCAGAAGACCGCCTGCACAACCTTCGGCAGGCCATTCTGGACCTTCAGCACCACAGGTCTGCCTCCGCATGGGCCATCCAGTCCATCCTTGGCCATATGTCATCTACCACCAGTGTTACCCCCTTTGCACGTCTACGGTTACGACCTCTCCAAAACTGGTTCCTCCGTGTGTTCCGTCCCCACAGAGACTCCCAAAGCACCATCCTCTACCCCCCCCCCCCAGCTTGTCCTCGACTCCCTCTCATGGTGGACAAAGCGACACAATGTGAACCGAGGAATGCCCTTCCACCCACCCAAGCCATCCATGGCCCTCACGACTGATGCCTCCACATCGGGATGGGGGGCTCACATAAATGACCTCCAGATCAGCGGCCGCTGGTCGGATTCGGAGCGTCAACTACACATCAACGCCCTAGAACTCATTGCAGTAGAGAAAGCCCTCCGGGCCTTCAGCCCGATTATACACAACCATACAATCCAAATAGTGACGGACAACACCACCGTCAAATACTACCTCAACAAACAGGGCGGAACACACTCCCAGACTCTTCTCTCCATATCAACCCGCATCTGGGAATGGTGCATCAAGGAAAGAGTTTTCCTGATCGCCATTCACCTACCGGGTCAAGACAACACACTGGCCGACTCACTGAGCAGGTCCACGCAGACCAACCACGAATGGCAGCTTCACCCAGCCAAGTTCAAAGTCATATCCAACCGCTGGGGCATGCCCCAGATAGACCTCTTTGCATCACCAACAAACACTCAATGTCCTCTATTTTGCGCAAGGCTCCCCCCTCACGCATCCCCAGGCTGCCTCGGAGATGCATTCCTCTTCCAATGGAATCCCGGCCTACTCTACCTTTCCCCCCCCCCCTCCCTCTCCTATCCTCGGTTATAACCAAAATAATCACAGACAATACAAATTGCATTCTGATAGCGCCATGGTGGCCCCGCCAGCCATGGTTCACCCCACTCCTCCAACTCTCACAGGGCCAATTCCTCCGGCTCCAGCCGTCCCCAGACCTTCTCACTATCGAGAACGGCCTAATACAACACCCAGATCCACACTCCCTCCACCTGACTGCATGGAGGATCGAACCACGCTAGTGCTCTCTGACGAAGTGTCCCGCATAATTCTGGCAGCCCAAAAGCCGTCTACTAAGAAAGCATACGCTTACAAGTGGACCATCTTTAAAACATTTGCTGAAAGTACGGGCCGAGCCCCATCCGTGACATCCATCCCATTAATGTTAGATTTCCTCTCCCACCTAGCCGCTAAAGGCTTCTCCTTTTAGTCAGTAAAATGTTATGTAGCTGCCCTGTCTTCCCTTAGAAGGAAGAAAGACTTGCCGTCCCTTTTTCAGGATAACAATGTTCAGTTATTCCTCAAAGGCTACAAAAATCTCTACCCCCCAGTTTCCCCCCCTACACCTTCATGGAGCTTAGAACTAGTTTTATCCCAGTTGTCTAAACCACCCTTTGAGCCTATGTCTTCCGCTCTGATATCCCACTTATCGTGGAAGACTGCCTTTCTAGTGGCTGTTACATCTGCAAGGAGGGCGAGTGAGCTCTCTGCTCTTAGAGCTGACCCCCCCTATATTCATTTTTACTAGGACAAAGTAGTCCTCCGCACAGATGTTTCTTTCCTACCTAAAGTGGTGTCCCATTTCCATATGTCCCAGGACATCTCCTTACCTGCCTTTTTTCCTAACCCGACCTCACCGTTAGAGGTCACACTTCACTCGTTAGATGTTAAAAGAGCACTATCTTTTTATATACATAGGACAGCATCATATAGGAAATCCCCTAGACTCTTTCTTAAGTATAGAAAAGATACCATGGGTCAACCAGTGACTTCTCAAAGACTCGCCTCCTGGATCATATCCGCTATTAGATTAGCTTATCAGCTGGCAGGTAAAGAACTGCCACCTCATGTTGCAGCTCATTCTACCAGGGCAGTCTCTACCTCTCAGGCTTTCCTTTGCGGAGTACCTCTTGACCAAATCTGTAAGGCAGCAACTTGGTCCACACCATCAACATTTGTCTCTCACTACAAACTTGACCTGGCAGCGAAGAAAGACGCAGCCTTTGGCAGAGCGGTACTCTTCTCCTGTGTGGCATGACCCACCTCCAGGTCAGTAGCTTGTTATGCTCCCATCAGTGCTTATTTCACAGACGACACGACAAAGAATCATAAGTTGCTTACCTGTAACTGTGGTTCTTTGAGTGTCGATCTGTGAAATTAGCACGAACCCGCCCATCCTCCCCTCTAGGTCATGCCCTTCTTATTTTTTCCTTGGTTGCTGTCTGGCGCTAAGGAACTAAAGTGAAACCACGCTGTGGGTCCTTTATACAACCAGGGGGGGTGGGGTGGGTGGGCGGGGCTTCTTATTGGTTTAAAAAAACTCAATAAAAACTCTAGAATATTCCGAATTTCTGCGCAGGCGCACAGGAAGACCCATCAGTGCTAATTTCACAGATCGACACTCAAAGAACCACAGTTACAGGTAAGCAACTTATGATTCTTTTCTGTCTTCTTTCCCTTATACCAAATGTAAGTGTGCCAACCCCCTCTTAGCTCTATCCCTTCTAGAATCAGCAACTTCTTTTTCTCCAGCATTGCCCAGTCCCTCGCCCAGATTAAGGCGTTTGAGTCAAAATACATTTTTAGGTCTGGTGTGGCTAATCCCCCTTTCTCCTTTCGTTCTCTCATGTTGTCATAGTGAATTCTTGGTTTTTTGTTTTTCCAGATAAATCTTGCCACTTCTCTGTTCCATTCTTTTAATGTCTTCTGGTTCCTTACTATCGGCAGATTTTGGAATAAGAACATCATTTTTGGTATTACCATCATTTTTACCATTGCTATGCGTCCCATTAACGATAGGTTCAGGTTATTCCATCCTTCCATGTCCTTCTTGATTTCCTTCCATTTTGCTGTATAATTGTTTTGTAATAATTGCAAGTTTCTAGCTGTCAGTATTATCCCTAGGTATTTTAGCTTTGTGACTATTTGTATCTCCCAGTTATCTTTTATTTCCTCTTGTTCTTTTTTCTTTATGTTTTTTGTTAATGCTTTGGTTTTTTCCAGATTAATTTTAAATCCCGAGACCTCTCCGAATTTCCTTATTACCTTAAGCCAATCTCCTAGTTTCTGTTTGGGGTCTTCAATTATACATATGACATCATCCGCATATGCTCGTATTTTATATTCTTGCCCTTGTATTTTCGCTCCTTTTAGATCTTTTTCTTCCCTTAGTTTATTCAGCAATATCTCCAGGGTTAGGATGAACAAAAGTGGGGAAAGTGAGCATCCCTGCCTTGTTCCTTTCTTAATTTCTATCTTTTCTGTTTCCCTTCCATTTACTATGATCCTTGCCTCTTGTTTATCGTATATTGCCTCTATTGCATTTAAGAAGTAAAAACCTAGATCCATTTCTTTCATTATAATTTTTAGAAATTTCCAATTTACATTGTCGAACGCTTTTTCTGCGTCTGTTAAAAACATTACTTTGTTTTGATGTTTAATTTCGTAATACTCGATTAAATCGATGATCGTTCTTACATTTTCTTTTTGATTCCTATTTGGTAAAAATCCTGATTGCTCCTCTTCTATATATTCACTTAGTAGTTTTTTAAGTCTCTCTGTCATTATATTACTGAAAATTTTGTAATCTACGTTCAACAATGTTTCTTTGTCAGTGTTGATGTGGAAAGTGTCTGATTTGCCTACTGTGGATCATGCAGCATATAATTATCCCTCTTCAGGGGTCCCTTTCAAATCTATGATACTATATCTGTGTGTGTGTGAATCATATCTATCTATATCTATGGCTGGATGACTCTTTTTCAGGAGGGCTTTGATTACGTTTTCTTGTCCTAGTGAAGGGAGTGGGACTGGATGGCCTTGAGTATTTTATGTTGGTCATGGAGGTTCTGGGGGGAAGTTTGGCCCCATTTTGTCATTGGTGGGGTTCAGAACACTCTTTGATTATAGGTGAACTATAAATCCTAGTAACTACAACTCCCAAATGTCAAGGTCTATTTCTCCCAAACTCTATCTATTTCCATATTTGGGCATATGCAATATTTGTGCCAAGTTTGGTCCAGATCCATCATTGTTTGAGTCCATGGTAGTCTCTGGATGTAGGTGAACTAGAACTCCCAAACTCAAGGTCAATGATCACCAAACCCTTCTAGTGTTTTCTGTTGGTCATGGAAGTCCCGTATGCTCTGGTTGGTTCAATTCTATCATGCTATTTGATTGTAGGTGAACTATAAATCCCAGCAACTACAACTCCCGATGTAGCTATCTATCGATCGATCTATCTATGGCTGGATGGCTCTTTGTCAGGAGGACTTTGATTACGTTTTCTTGCCCTGGGTGTATTGAATGCTTGTGCCAAGTTTCGTCCAGATCCATCATTGTTTGAGTCCACAGTGCTCTCTGGATGTAGGTGAACTACAACTCCCAAACTCAAGGTCAATGCCCACCAAACCTTTCTAGTGTTTTTTATTGGTCACGGGAGTCCTGCATGCCAAGTTTGGTTCAATTCCATCATTGGTGGAGTTCAGAATGCTCTTTGATTATGGATGAACTATAAATCCCAGCAGCTACAACTCCCAAATGACAAAATCATAATTTTTTGAGTGATGGTCACTCCTTGTGTTATGAGACGTTTTGTTGCCAAATTTAGTGTGATTTTGTTCATTGGTTCTTTTGTTTTTAAGGTACTCATTACGCACATTTTGGAATTTTCTTTTTGGAATATTTCCAAGCCGTGGGTGTCGAATCTGTTGGTATGGGGAACCAGCTGTATCATGTGGTGTTCACATCCTCCTTTGTATCCCAACAGGAAGATCGAGGGAAAATGCGGGACCTGTTCACCCCGCAGTTCCGATGGACCACCCTCCTGCTTTGGTTTATATGGTAAGAAAATGCATATCATCCTTCTTGGAGTTCCAACAGAGCCACTCACTTTCCTTGACTTCTCTGTAGGTTCTCCAATGCCTTCTCCTACTATGGCTTGGTCTTACTGACGACGGAGCTCTTCCAGGCTGGAGACCTCTGCAGCTGTGAGTCCTCATTCTCTTGGTAACGTTCTTGGTAGCCTAAAAGGGGAAGATGGGGTGGGGGTTCAGGGCTCCAAAAGCTAAAGGAGACTCTCATGTCTTCCCCACCTTCTCATTGGTCTTCTTGCCACGCCGAAGTGTCGAGCAGGAGGAAAACGGCAAAGCCCAAATGCAGCTTGGCCTGCGAGATCTTGACGGAGAAGGACTATGTCGACTTGCTGTGGACCACGCTCTCTGAGTTCCCAGGTGGGCAAATAGAGGCTTTGGTCACGCTTCTTATTCATTTCTTTATAGCAGTAGTTCTCAACCTTTCTAATGTGCGACCCCTTAATACAGTTCCTCATGTTGTGATGACCCCCTACCGTAAACATGAAATGTATTTATTTATTTGTTTATTTGCTGTATTTATATCCCGCCCTTCTCACCCCGGGATGTCCGAGTGCTGGGCCTCCATTTCCACTGTGCCTCCCTCCGCCATGTCTCCCAGACTCGTGGCGGTGGCAACAGAGAAAGTGACGGCAGCAGAGGATGAGGTGGTGGCGAAAAAGGTGACAGGTGTGGCAGCAGTAGCAGGAGTGGCCTGTGCTGCATGCTGGGGCCTCGCCTCCTCCCCAAAGTGAAAGGGCACCATGGAGGGTGTTTTTGGTTGCTCCCAGCATGCAGTGTGAGCCACTCCTGCTGCCCTGCCTGTCATCTTCGCCGCCACCACCTCCTCTGCTGCTGTCACTTGCTCCGGTTGTCATGCTGCACTCCCAGCATGCAGCATGGTGACCGGAAAAAGTGATGGAAGCAGAGGAGAAGGCAATGGCGGCAGAGGTGACAGGTATGGCAGCGGCAGGAGTGGCCCACGCTGCATGCTGGGAGTGCAGCGCGACAACCGGGGACACACTCCATGACACCCTCTCACTTCTGCAACCCCATGGATGAGCGTGAGGGAGGGAGGAGGAAAGGCCCCAGCATGCAGTGTGTGCTGCTCCTGCCACTGCAGCTGCACCTGTCACCTCTGCTGTCATTGCCTCCTCCTCCACTTCCGTCACTTCCTCTGGTCGCCGCACTGCATGCTGGGAACCGGCCGTGCAGCGGAGGAGGTGAGGCCTTGCACAGGGCAGCGGTGCCTGGTCTGCGGGTGAGAGCGAGCCCAGGCAGCCTGAAGGACTGCGCCTCCCTCTGTGACACACGCATGCATGGTCGCGACCCCCAGGTTGAGAACTGCTGCTTTATAGCCTTCGGAGCATAGCCTAATATCATTGGAATCTGGGAAGTCGTGCAGGGCACTTCATTATTTTATCTCATTAAGCCTCCTTTATTTAGAAGGGGTTCTATTCTTTATTGATGTGTGGATTGAATGAAATTGCCTTGTTTTCTATACACTTTTGGCAAGGTTTCTTCAAATTGTAACACCAACTTCTAAACGCGCAAAGTGTTTGGTTTCCTTGCTCCTCTCAGCCCCGTCTTCCAGAACCCAGAAGAAGCTACTGAAGGAACAAGGAAGCCAAACACTTTGCATGTTTAGAAGTTGTTTAGCCGTTGGTTCATGGATTGAATGAAAGGATTGAATGGATGGCTGAACACCATCGTAAGATGATCAGAGCCTTATGGCAAACTGGCGAATTGCCGACATTTAAAACCAGAGGCAGTTATTGAACTTGAGTTGAAAACACATTTAAATAGTCAAAGGCAATGACTTTTTAAGTTAAAGAGGAAAACCATATATACAGAGGTATAATAAATAAAATAATATTATAGTTTGATATTACTTTCTTATAGTTTGATATTATCTTATTTTATTGTAAGATTGTTATATTTATTATGGCTATATTTTATTATTTTATTCTTATTGTATTATTATATTATTATATTTTAATAATATTATATTTATTATTTTATTGTTATGTTATTTTATAATGATATTCTATTGTTATATTATTGTTTTATGTTATTTAATGTTATTATTTTTATAATATCATATTTATTGATATTATATTATATTGTTTTATATTATTTTATTGTTATATTATTTTTATACTAATATTCTATTTTATTTATTTTTCTATTGTTTTATATTATTATATAATAAAACTGTTTTATATTACTATTATTATGTTATATTTTATTATAATATTACTATTATTATTATATTATTTTATTGTTTTATGTTATAATTTTATTGTTATAATTATACTATTTTTAAAATTCTATCATTGTTGTGTTATTATTGTTTTATATAATAATGGTATTGTTATATTATTTTTATAGTAATATATTTATTGCATTTATTATATTATTGTTTATTATTATTATGTTACAATATTTTAAAAATTACATTATTGTACTATATTATTGTTGTTGTTGTAGTAGTATTATTATTAAGCCTCCCTTAGTTAGAAGGGGTTCTGTTCTTTATTGTATAGTTTATGGGAGGGAACCATAGGTAGCCCCATAGCCAGATCCAGCAGCTTTCTATGGGGAGCAAGGAAGCCGAACAGATTGCATATTTAGAAGTTGGTGTTACAAGTTGAAGAAACCCTGCCACAGGCGTATGGAAGCCAATGCAAGAAAAGACATAGAAGGGAGGCAGAAAGTAAGCAAGAACTACTGTTGAATCAAGTCTCCAACTTTTTCTGCAAATTTTAGTTGTTAGTCCTGGGAGGAGTTAGAATTTTGACTTCCATTACCTTATTAAATTCCTTAGTAACTTTTTACCTAAAACCTTCAGAAGAGACTCAAGGCACTCCTTCAAATCAGTCATGGAAATGAATTAATTTAAAACTACCTGAAATGGAGACCAGGCTCCTTCCTTCCTCTCTCGTTCTCTCCCTCTCCTTCTTCCTGCTCTTTTTCTCCCTCCATCCAGGCATTCTTGTGACCTTATGGGTCATTGACCGCATCGGGCGCAAGAAGACCATGGCTCTCTGCTTCTCCGTCTTTTCCTTCTGCAGTCTCCTGCTCTTTCTCTGCGTCGGGAGGTGAGCAAACGGTGCTGGCTTTGGGTCTCAGTGGCTCTCAGACCCAGTCTTGGAGAAAGGCAAAGGCCAACCTCCTCTTGCTCTATCCCACAAGGAAAACCCCATGGATAGGTGAACTGTGGGCAAAGGGACAGCCAGAAGAGTGGCCAGAACAGCCTCCATGTGTCAATCCCTGCTGGTTGCTGACCAAAGGGTGTCATGTTGAAATGACCCAGATCCCATTTCCCTTTTTGCGGACAGCCAATAATAAATCTCTGACATCCCAGTACCAATTAGTCACCAGATACAGGAGATCTTCATCAGTGAGTTTACTGATCAGATATACTTCACGGTGAGCTTTCACAAAAATGGGGTGCCACACCACACTTCAATCCAGCTTCTGTTTTTATAGACATTCTTAGCTTTCGTTTTCCTGAGAAACATTTCCCTTCTGTGCGTAGGAGCCATTTAAACATTCAACCATTACATCAGCATTGTTATTGCTGTGAGCATGCATATTCAGCCACATTGTGGCAGTGCTAGCTAATTAGCCTCCTAGTTTTTTCCATCGCCTATCAGAGATTTATGGCCTTTCTGTATCGACCAGTGCTTTGTAGTCATAGCAAAACAACTCATTAATCTGTTCCTTTGAAGTTTCTTGCAGGGTCAAGCTGACCCTTCTAGAGACTAACTTTTAGGTGCAGAGCAGGGATCAATATCAACTTGCATTATTGTTTAAGCTATTAGGCAGTTATCAATATGCACACAGTGCCGTTTACAAATCAAAGCAGTGGTTAATACACATTTGCAATATTGTTGAATACACTTGTTAAGCAGTTGCCATTAGCAAATATCACAGAAGTTATTATTAGCAAATATTGTTAAGCAAATGTCGTAGATTTAAATTATTCCAACCTATGTCTCTTCAATCTTCCATTGCAGGAAAGTGCTGACTGTGCTGCTGTTTGTCGCCAGGGCCTTCATTTCGGGAGGGTTTCAAGCTGCTTACGTTTACACCCCGGAGGTAAAAAAAACACCGAGAGATGGTGAGAGGTTTGGGGGAATCCTTTCAAGTCCTGGCCTTCATGCTCTTAGGCGCAAAGGCCACAGGCTATATCAATGTGAAGGGGAAATCTTCAAGTTTTTTTCCACACTCATACATGCCACCCTAACGGGGCAATTGCCCAAGCGACCACCAGGCAGCACTCGAACGTCCAACAATGCAAAATGGCTACAATCCAGCAGGAGAAGGCGGTCTGTGTCCTATAGTTTCAAAGCATGAAGTCCCTAGTTACCCTCTTGGCAGTAGGTACTGAAAAGCCTTCAGGAGATTTTTAAGACCCAACTGAGAGAATGTTGCGCCCCAGCCGTGGGACACCTTTTCACCCAGACACCACGCAGGGATGAGAGAATCCACTAAGGAAAGTTTATTAATAAAAATATAAAAGATAAGTAGCACAATAAAAAAGAACAATAAACAATCCAAAAGACAAATCCAGAGACTCCAAAGTTGTTGAATATAGGCGACAATCAGTTACAGGAATTAAACCACAAGAATTTTAAAAAAATGGAACTTGGAACTTCACTTGTGAGTCAATAGAGTGAAACAAGGCAAGCTCCATACACTTGATCAAAGATATATCCAGAACAAAACAGAGAATAAACCAGACCAAAAACCCTGAAGACATGATCAGGAATTAAAATCCAGGAACTTGAAACTTAAACAAGCAAACATGAACAAGACCCAATATCCAGAAATGTGAACACTTGAAGCAATGCCATAGAACTTAAGAGTTGTTCTCATTTGAAATGCAATGTTTTTCTCATAAAGAATGATCCACTTGGAGCACACTTAAAAGCCCTAATTCTTCTCATGACATCTCTTCTTGTACACCCAGTTCTTCTTTGCTTATCTTGAAGCCTCTGGCAAAAGCAACTCTGTCTCTCTTTCACACTCTTGGGGCAGCCATAGGGAACATCTTTGAGTATGGAAAAAAACACTTGGAAGACTCCCCCTCCACATTGATGTAGGTTTCATATGTGTGCGTTCACTAAAACGTTCACCATGAATTTTTTAATAAACCTGTATGATAATGATACAATGCCGATTGAGAATGATTTTGCTGAATCAAGTTAACGCTGCCCTGTGTTGGCAGGTTTACCCCACAGCCACCCGCGCCCTGGGCCTGGGGACCTGCAGTGGAGTGGCCCGAGTGGGTGCCCTGATCACCCCTTTCATTGCACAGGTAAAGCCCTCTCTATCCCTTTGGTATCTATCACTGTAAGAGAAGAACCCTTATTCTTATTTCTATTAATATTACTATTTACAACGGCTGGGTGGCACTCTGCTGGGGGTGCTTTGATGGTGCTTTCCCTGCATGAAGGCAGAATAAAGGAAGTTGGACTGGATGGTCCCTGGGGTTGCTCATATTATTATTATTACACACACACACACATATATAGAGAGAGTTAAATATTATATATAATTATTATTATTAGAATATATATATTATCATTATTCAATATATTATTATTACTAACTTATTAAATATTATATATTACTTTATATACTCGAGTATAAGCCTAGTTTTTCAGCCCTTTTTTTAGGCTGAAAAAGTCCCCCTCGGCTTATACTCGAGTCAAGGTTATTTATTATTTTCCTGTTATTATTTTTATTACATTTATTATTTTACTCTATTATTATTATTATTATTATTATTATTATTATTATTACATTTATTATTTTACTCTATTATTATTGGAAGGATACATAAGCATATTTATTTATTTATTTATTTATTTATTTATTTGGCTTGTATACCGCTACTCCCAATTTGGCTCGAAGTGGTTTACAGCAGTAGATTAAAGCAATACAATTTACTTTAAAATACAATAAAAACAAGAACAGACATAGTCCCAAGTTATTCACCCATCGAAAGCTTGTCGGAAGAGAAAGGTTTTACAGGCTTTCCGAAAAGCAAGTAGGTCTCGGATAGTTCGGGTTTCAACTGGCAAGGCATTCCATTAATAAGGGGCTACTATTGAGAAGGCTCTCTGCCTAGTAGAGGACAGATGATAAGTCCGGATGTTGGGGACTTCAAGCAAATTTTGGTCTTCGGACTGAAGTAATCTCTGGGGTTGGTAGGGGGATAAGCGGGCCCTCAGGTACGCTGGCCCCAGACCATATAAGGCCTTAAAGGTTAATACATTTACATTGAAGAAGGTTAGAAAAATGGTTTAATCAGAGTTAGGCAGTCTTAAATTACAGTTTTATGTAAATATTTAATCTACTGATGCCTCAATTAATGTAATTTTATTAGTATCTATTTTTATTTTGAAATTTACCACTAGATGCTGCAATTCCCATCCTCGGCTTATACTCAAATCAGTATGTTTCCCCAGTTTTTTCTGATAAAATTAAGTGCCTCGGTTTATATTCGGGTTGGCTTATGCTCGGGTATATACGGTATATATCATTAAATAGTAAATATATGTTATTAGTCTTATTAAATGCTATATATTGATGATGATGATGATGATTATTATTAGAAAGTCTGGAAGGCCACCTGTTTGTGGTGCTTTGATTGCGATTTCCCTGCATGAAGACAGAATAAAAGGGGGCATGTCTTCCACTGAAATACTGTTATAGTACATGAAATAACTCCTCTTCCTGTTTCTCCCGGCAGGTTATGCTGGAGTCATCAGCCTACCTGACACTGCTGGTGTACAGCGGCTGCTGCCTGCTGGCCGCCCTGGCTGCCTGCTTGCTGCCCATTGAAACACAGGGCCGTGGCTTGCAGGAGTCCTCACACCGCCAGTGGGGCCAGGAGATGCTTGGCCGCGGGCTGCCCCGCTCCAGCCCAGGCTCCCAGGGGTGATGGGGCATGTGTGTGTGTGTGTGTGCGCTGCCCGCTTGTACGGGAGCGAGGCACCGCTCAGCCAGGTGTAAGCGAGGTCTGTGTCCCGACTAGAGGCCATGTGTGAGACCGGTGGCATTTATACATGCGGCCCTAGGCACTTACGATTTCATCACATTGAGAGGGGAAAGCACGGGTGGCCGTCCCTTTCAGCGTAGAGAACTGCCCCTCCTACATCAGCCGTCCCACTTTCGTTCTGCCTCTCCATCACACTCACTCACACCTGGAAACCTAAGAGCTGGCAATGCGTTAATCTTACATTCATCACAAGGTCAGCAGTGATCCAAGTTAGAACCATTGCTTCCCATAGGATCCTATTGATCTGCATTGAACCCCATAGGATACAAGAGACTGTTGACAGTTGGCCAATGAAATAGGATGGGAAAGGCTTCTGACTCGGTTATCCATATCCAAAGGAAGCCAGCTTGTCTCGATGCACTGCATGCTGTTGCGTCACATGCACTCGTGAACAGCTCTCTGTGCTCACAAAGCACCTCTGTCTTTTGTCGAGTTCAATTTTGCTGCTTGAGGAGGGTCAGAAAACAGAACGGCAACGGCCGGTATTTCAAGCTTGAAATATGGTTGGGTTTGTTGAACCTGCCACACATCCTCCGCGAGCAAACTTGGGATTCCATTTTGCTTTGTCGCTTTTATGAAATGATCTCAGACCATATCGCATAGCCTTCCTGATTCAGAGAAGCCCCGTGATGAAAAATAAGGGATATTCCAATTGAATTGCACTTGATTTCAAACTGATTGCTCTTGACATCAATTGAGTTGTGTGGAGAGTGGCTGGAAATCTCCCTGGCCCTTTTTATCAACCCATTCGAAGAAGGTGCTGGAGGAGTGATGATGCAAAATACATTGCACATTTAAGAAGTTGAGCAGTTGGTATTACAAGCTAAACCTTGTCACCAGTTCATAGAAAACAAGGAAGACGCAGAAATAAGACCAAAGTAAGCCAAGACCACAATTAAATTCCTTGTTAAGCATTCACCTGTACAAATCAACTCTGTTCCTGGTGAGATTAGTATGGGATGTATGCAGACAATCTGGTTCTCACCTCCCTCTCTTGATTGGGTCTTAGGTTGTGCCGAGAATCATCACTGTATATAACAATCACCGGCAAAGATTTTGCAGTTCATTGTATCCCTTGGGATGAAGTATTATTATTTATTTATTTTATTCTTATTTATTTATTTATTATAAAAGTACAGTTGAGTCTTTTGGGATTGGACTTCACCACGGCATTTGATGACGGGAAAGAGCTTCTCCACATTGTGAAGGATGCTCTTGGTGTTCCTCCTCCGCGCTTGCCAGAAAACAAACAACGAACGCTTGAATGTCTCTACTGTGTTTGAATGTACAGTTTCTCAAGTGTTCCTGTTGAAGGTGAGGTTTCTGTATTACTGCTGAGTTTGTCGTAATTTATTCTTCAATGTCTCCGTCCGATGAGGCAACCATTTGGACGCTGGATTCCGCACCTGATATTTTATGTTGAATAAAGGAATAGTTTTTACAAGAGTTGGCTTTTGACAGAAGTGTCTCTTGTACCAAATTAATTCTCTCTCCAAATCATCCGTGGGTACCTACCCATCATCCCCACCTTCATGCCTAGGGGCTCCTCCAGCTGAGGATGATGGGAGCTGTTCCAACATATCCTAAGGGAAGCAATAGATTACAGTGCGATCCCTGTATCCATGGCAGATGCAAAGTACCCCTATGGATACCAAAACCATGCACTATATTTTTGTGTTGTCGAAGGTTGTCTTGGCTGGAATCACTGTGTTGCTGTGAGATTTTCAGGCTGTATGGCCATGTTCCAGTAGCATTCTTTCCTAGAAACAGGGTGCCTCCAGGCAACAAAGGATAGGCTACCTTTATGCAACTAGTTGACTTTTCAGCTGCATGGCTACTCATGCTATTTAACCTTGTGCAACATTCACACTTGCTTCACACAGACATTGATTCTTCCTCCCATCCACAGATATATATACACTCCACTTGCTTCACCTCCAATAGAACCTCTCAAGATGCCATTAGCCACAGATGCCGGTGAAACATTAGGAGAGTATGCTACTGAAAAATGGCCATACAGCCCGGAAAACTCACAGCAACCTAATGATTCCGGGCATGAAACCCTTTGACAACACATACATACACTCCACTTGCCTCACTTCTAACAGACCTCTCAAGATGCCAGCCATAAATGCAGGCCAAACATTAGGAATGGCCATACAGCCCAGAAAACCCACAACAACCCACTATGCTTTTAGTATGGCAGACCATTGAAGCATTTACCAAAATTTCGGGGGCACCACAAAGGACCTCAGAGGTTGGATCGGGACGGTTTTATCACCGTCTTGCCTTTCAGGATGTTCCCAAACAAGCGGGCAGCCTCCATGGCACAGCCCCAGTGGATGGTGAGCCCGAAGCCTCCGTGGCCGTAGTTGTGGATGACCTGGAAAGGAAAGGAAAGATCATCATTCTCTGAACTCCCATACGGGCAAATGGAGGCACACATAAGACAAACGTCTTCCTACCTCGGATGTTGATGTTCCGTGGCGAACCATCTCGTGCTCCAAGCGAACCTTTGTCCGCACCGGGCGAAACCCATTCCATTCGCTGAGGATCTTGGCTTTCTGGAAATCATAGCATTTTCTCAGTCTTGGAACAGTTACACATTTGAGAACAGTTCTTGTTAAATATTATATATTCTTAAATATTATCAAACTATTATTATTATTATTATTATTATTATTATTATATAATACTAAAGAACCCTCTGGTAATGCAGCAGGTTAAACCGCTGAGCTGCTGAACTTGCTGACCAAAAAGTCCGCAGTTTGAATCCAGGGAGTGGGGGTGAGCTTCCGATGTTAGTCCTAGCTTCTGCCAACCTAGCAGTTCGAAACATTCAAATGTGAGTATATCGATAGGTACTGCTTTGGTGGGAAAATAATGGCACTCCATGCAGTCATGCCGGCCACATGACCTTGGAGACCTCTAGAGACAACACTGGCTCTTCAGCTTAGAAATGGAGATAAGCACCATCCCCCAGAGACGGACATGACGACTTAATGTCAAGGGGAAACCTTTACCTTTTATTATTATCAAATCTATTATTATTACATATCGTATATCATTAAATATATTATTATTAAGCATTTGTTATATATTATTAAACCTAGTATTATATATTATTTATTATATAATATTAAATCTATTGCTAAATATTATATATTATTAAATATATTATTAAACATATTAAATCTATTATGTATTATTAAATGTTATATTATTATTATTATTGCAACAAACAACAAACTTTATATCCTGTCCCATCTCCCCTTGGGGACTTGGGGGCTCAGAACATTAATGGCAACCATCAGATGCCACACAAATACATAATACAAATGTAAATAATAGTACAGTAGAATCTCACTTATCCAACCTTCTCTCATCCAATGTTCTGTATTATACAAAGCAGTCTGCCTCCTGCCCAGCTCCACAGCTGTTTCAATACATTGCGATGTTTTGGTGCTAAATTCGTAAATACAGAAATTACTACATAACGTTACAGTGTATTGAACTGCTTTTTCTTGATTTGTTGTAAAACATGATGTTTTAGTGCTTATTTTGTAAAATCATAACATAATTTGACATTTAATAGGCTTTTCCTTAATCCTTAAAACATTTTTGCTTATCCAACGTTCTGCCAGCCCATTTATGTTGGATAAGTGAGACTTTACTTAGCAGAAGGGAGATGGACTGCGTGGCCCCTGGGGTTGCTATTATTATTATTATTATTATTATTATTATTATTATTATTAAATATTATGTGTGTGTGTGTGTGTATTATTAAATATATGTTGTCATTATTATTATTATTATTATTATTATTATTATTATTATTAGAAATGTGGATGGCCATCTGTTGGGGTGCTTTGATTGTGCTTTTCTGACTGGATGGCCTCTGGGGCTTTTCCACTGAAATACTGTTAAGTTTATGTTGGTCAAAAAGTTTGCCCATGCCTGATATATATACATTAAATATAATATAATATAATATAATATAATATAATATAATATAATATAATATAATATAATATATCAACATGTCTTGGGGCTCCAAAAGAAACTTGCTTCACAAAGGCTCTGTGGCTGAAAAAAATTGAGAAGCCCTGCCCTTGTGTGATGAGGACCTAAGCCTTTCTCCAACCAGAAGGAGGATAGGGAATCCGTATGAAGAGGAATGAGAAGAAGCCAGTGGGATCCTTCCCAGGTGTCCCGACATGCTGGATTACAAACACCACCATTCTTGGATGATGGGGCAAAGGTTCATCTGAGAAGAATGTAGATGTGCTGAAGGGCAGTTTGTGTGTGCCTAAGCCCCACTTCTGATGGGGCAGAGGGCTATTCTCTTGATTCGGTCCCCAAACGTCATTTGGAGGATTTGGGTTTGATGGCTCTACCTGAAGGCTGGGCATTAGCTTGCAGCAACTTTGCCAGATGTATTGACGGTCCACCGGGCTGTTCTCATGGCTCCAGTTTCCCAGCTGGAAGATGCCGCCCAAGGTCACCGTGTTGCTCCTAATACCAAACACAGAAGGAAGACAGGGAATCCATATGAGAAGGAATGGGAGGAAGCCAGTGGGATCCTTCTCAGGTACCCTCCTGTTTGCTGTTGGCTTCCTACTTCATGGTTTATCTATGAGTCTCTTTGGCCAACCCATTTGACAGACTGTGGAGGAATGGGAGGAAGCCAATGGGATTCTTTCCAGATACACTCTGGTTTGCCGTTGCCTTACTATTTCAAGGTTTATCTATGGGTCTGTTGGGCTAACCCATTTGACACAATGAGGAGCAATGGGAGGAAGCCAATGGGATCCTTCTCAGGTACCCTCCTGTTTGCCATTGGCTTCCTGCTTCAAGGTTTATCTACAGGTCTGTTGGGCCAACCCATTTGACACACTAAGGAGGAATGGGAGGAAGCCAGTGGGATCCTTTCCAGATACACTCCGGTTTGCTGTTGGTTTACCGCTTCAAAGTGTATTTATGGGTCTGTTAGGCCAACCCATTTAGTGGACCCTTTCCAACTCTTCTGTTATTATAATTATTATTATTATAATTATTATTATATTTATAGAATGCGAGTCAGTCTACATGACCTTTAGGGGACCTCTTCCAACTCTTATTATAATATTAAATTACATTATATTTATATTTATTGAATGGGAGTCAGTCTAGGTGACCTTTAGGGACCTTTCCAACTTTATTATAATTACTTATTGATGAGAGAATGGGAGACAGCAATAATAATAATAATAACATATTTGTACCCCGCTACCATTTCCCCAAGGGACTCGGTGCGGCTTACATGAGGCCGAGCCCAAACACAACAATACAAGCAATAACAACACAGTACAAGCAATTAAAAACACATAGATGACCTTTAGGGAACCCCTTCCAACTCTATATTATATTTATAGAATGTGAGTCAGTCTGGATGACCTTTAGGGTATCCCTTCCAACTCTGTTGTTGCTATTATTATTATTATTATTTATTCATAGGAGAATGGGAAGTCTCCTCTTCCCTGGAGAGCTGGCTATGGCTGGGAGGCTGATTTCAAGGCAGCTGCAAGACAAAACATTTCCCCTTGTACAACCCCTATGGTGTCTTCCCACTCCAACACCCTCTGCAGGTTTCTCCTCACCCAGGGATGACGTATGGGGTGGTGTAGACTTCGGATTCCCGGTGAGTGATGATGAAATGCTTGACCCAGGGAGCCTCCACCTTACAAACCAAAACAGAGGTGACACTAGCATCAGTGGAGCCCACTGGCATTTGCAGAAATCCATTTCTTCATATTACTCTTGCTTCTCTAATTTGGGCCTGTCAGAGAAACTGTCTTCTATGCTCCACCAGTGTAAATAAGATGGGAGCCGACCCTTCTTGGGGTCCCCTCAGGGAGAGAAGGAGGTATAGAAGTAAAGTTTTTAATTATTATTCTCTTCTTTATGGAACGGCTATCCCTTGGAGGCCCAACAGGTACCAATGTTGACCTCTTTTCAGTGCCAGGTCAAAATATTTATGCTTTTCTAGAACTAACTTCCACCAGGTGAAGAGGAGCAACCACATCCCACCTCACAACCAGAACTCACCTTGATGATTTGCCCACGGCCTGGGCACAGCTCAGGATCCGGCTGCAGTTCTCCGGCCCGAATCCCCGTGCAGTTGATAATGACATCAACGCCTTGAGCTGTCAACTGACCACAAATCAAGTTGGAGGCAGTGTCCTTCTCTCTTACCCTCCCTTCACTCAGACTTTGCTCTTGGGATTCCTTTTAGCAAAGGGTCTCAAAGCCCACCCTCTCCATCCAAGGGTGGTCCTCCCAATGGGATTGGATTACAAGTCAAAGCATTATCAGTCACCATGGTTTGAAGCTCAAGATATCACCTCACAATCCAAACAGCAGATTATCCTTGTCCAAGGGAGTTGAAGCATTGCAAAGGCAGGCCTACCCTTAAATATATTCCTGGCCTTGTTTCCCAATTAAGATCAGGAACAGAGATTATAAACATAATTTTATTTCTGCAGACGCAAAACCCACCTGAGGGGGGTATATAATGCCAGAATAATACCACACCCATTGGCAAAACAGAGCCTCTTTTATACATATTCAAACAGGCACACATTGCACTCTAACACAGGGTTCAGGTCCCTGTTTGGGTTCAGGCCTTCCTTTAAATATATTCCCTGGCCTTGTTTCCCAATTAAGGTCAGGAATGGAGTTTTATTTCTGCATAAGTGGGTCTCTGTAATGTCAGGATAAGGCCACACTGAAGTTCTAAAGTCTAGCCTCTTTTCTACAAGTTTCTCTTGGTCACTTGAACGTTGCTCACTCCACCCCACTCTGTTTTCACCTGACTGATAAGCCTTTGCAGTCTCCATGCTGTAACTACTTCCCAAACTAACCTCCTGGAAGGACTGGATTTTCCGATGGAAAAACTTGACTCCCCGTAGCTTCAGCCTTGAACAGAAATAATAATAATAGTCAAGATGAGAGTCAAGATGAAGATCCACCCAGAGGAAAAGTGTTCCTGCCATACATCAAGGGAACCACTGACCGCATAGGGAAGCTGATGAGGAAACACAACATACAAACAATCTACAAACCCACCAAGAAAATCCAACAAATGCTACGTTCAGCAAAGGACAAGAGGGATCCTCTCACCTCTGCAGGAGTCTACCGTATACCATGCAGCTGTGGACAAGTCTACATAGGGACCACCAAACACAGCGCCCAAACAAGAATCCAGGAACATGAAAGGCACTGCAGACTACTCCAACCAGAGAAATCAGCCATAGCAGAGCACCTGATGAACCAACCTGGACACAGCATTTTATTTGAGAACACAAAAATGCTGGACCACTCTCACAACCACGTCAGACTACACAGAGAAGCCATTGAAATCCACAAACATGTGGACAATTTCAACAGAAAGGAGGAAACCATGAAAATGAACAAAATCTGGCTACCAGTATTAAAAAATTCTAAAATTGCAACAGCAAAAACAGCAGGGAGAAAAACAGGCAGGGACATCTAATCACCTTTCAAGAAGAGTTTGCTCCAGGCACAGTCAGCCCATTGTATGCTAATCAAGGTGGTCAGTTGAAAGATTCACACCTAGCCCAACTTACAAAAGCCTTTTGTCTCACCCTGGTCATTCCACAGATATATAAACCCCTTTTTTCCCAGCTCCAGCAGACCTTACCTCTGAGGAAGCTTGCCATAGATGCAGGCGAAACGTCAGGAGAAATGCCTCTAGAACATGGCCATATAGCCCGAAAAAACCCACAAGAACTGAATAATAGTAGTAGTAGTAGTAGTAGTAGTAGTTTAATTTCTAACCTCTCTTCAAGGCTCGATATGAGAGCCTGTCAAGCAACAGAGCAAGTCGTGGAATTTGATCGAACCACGGAAGTTGGGTTCAGTTCCTTTGGAGGCAAGGCGAGTCTCAAGATGTCATATTGAAGAGACATAGGTTGGAATAATTGAATTTTGTGATATTTGCTAATAATAACTGTTTAACAAGTGTACTTAACAATAATTGCATAATGTGTATTAATCACTACTTTGATTTGCTTAACAACAACACCATGTGGATAATTGCCCAATAGCTTAACAATAATGCAAATTGATATTGATCACTGTTCTGCACCATTGTTCTGTGCTTCACCAAAAGTTAGACCCTGCATGGAACTTCAAAAGGACATGATTAACTAGTTGTTTTGCTAAAGACTTCAGAGCTCAGCACAGGGTAAAGTGGTAGGGAGTAAAACTGGTTGACATGGCAAGGCCATAAATTTTCTCAAAGGCGATGGGAATAAACAAGGAGGCTAATTAGCTAGCATTGACAAAATGGGTTTCAATATGCATGCTCCAGAAAAAAAGATGGCTTTATGGCGTTTCTCCAAGAAATTAAAGTTACATTGTCTATAAAGACAGAAGCTGGATTGAGGAGTGGCGTGGCACTTCATTTGTTTGTAAAGCTGACAGTGCATTTATCTGATCAAATAAACTCACGATAATGGAGATCTCCTGTCTCTAGTGATTATTTTGGAACTTAGATACTAAAGATCGGGGTAATTTCAATACTTAAAGAAGGTCATCATGACATATCTCTAATGTTACCTCCAAGCTCAATGTACTCGGATCACTAAGCCTCGCAGAACGGGGTGTTTTCCAAACGTGTTACTGCCTGTGAATGAATATCCATACTTACATACCTGTTTGTAAGCCATGGTAAGTAGCTTTTACCCTCCAGGATCAGGGCTGTGTTAAACCAGCCATAGCTGAAATCAGAAGAAAAAGGGGGGGAATGCAATTGTGTTTCTGGGGACAGAGTGGGGATGATATATAATGATAATAATAATATAATAATACAATGACATAATATAATATAGTATGATGATAATAAAATTAATATCCTTTAATATAATTGTCAGCACATGGTTTTATATGAGGTGAAAAAAATGCTTATAGTTTAAACTGTGTGGTTAAGTAATGCATGAGTTAATACACAGAGATGTGATGTACTGCTAGAGTGTAACAATACATCACAACTGTTCCTGTGCTGGCCAGATGCTGAAGAACTGATAAGATTGGAATGTGCTTCTTGCGGTGTGTCTAGATGTGAGCGAAAGTGATTGATTATTCTCTTACGTGTATATAGTGTATATTTGGAATAATGTTAAGTGCTGCTTTGTTTTGAAAGCTGAACTAAGGAGTCCAGTATTGTTTGTATTTTTCAGGCAGATGCCTGAAAGATTGAGATAAGAGAGGTAACTTAGCTCAATTCAACAACAAGGGTTATGGGCCCAGCATGCTTCCGCTGCGCAACTCTTAACATAATAGAATATAATATGATAATAATATATGATAATATATAATAATATAACATAATATAATAACATCATAATATCTCCGAACGTATTCTCCCCTACGAACTATCAAGATTACTAAGATCATCTGGAGAGGCCCTGCTCTCGGTCCCACCAGCCTCGCAAGCGCGGCTGGTGGGGACGAGGGACAGGGCCTTCTCGGTGGTGGCCCCACAACTCTGGAACTCTCTCCCTCTGGAGGCCAGAACCGCCCCATCCATCCTAACATTTAGGAAACGGGTGAAGACGTGGCTGTGGAGTCAGGCCTTCGAGGAATGAGACAACACCATAGGACTCTGGATGGAAGTGGATATAGATCCATCTTATTAGGACGACTGACCACTATAGTTTTATATTTAGTGTTTTTAAAGTTGTTTTGTAATTTGTGATATATGATATTTTAATGAATGTATATGTTTTTATGGCTGTAAACCGGGCTGAGTCCCTCAACGAGGTTGAGAAGCTCGGTATACAAAACTGTGAAATAAATAAATAAATAATATAGTATGATGATAATATTATATTATAGTATGATGATAATAATATATAATAATATAACATAATATAATATAGTATTATGAAGCTGTAATTTATATTAACGGTCGAGTGGTTAAGGAGGGTTCTGCCTGGCAAGCATTGACACTCACACAACCAAGGTGCTAGATTAGAAGCATGGCTCATAAAAATCTCATCAGCATAACCATTTTGGCAGTTTCCCCCCAAAAATAGCACGAGTATGCTGATGAGCTTTTTATGAGCTCTAATGTCCCGTACTATATATATATATATATATAGAGAGAGAGAGAGAGAGAGAGACTAAAACAAACATATCATGACATGATTAAACCATATAAGAATCCTGCCTGAATCCTGAAGTGTTACTTCTGTCCTCATCTCTCTAGTATTGCAGAGAATTGGACCTTGTAAGTTATTCACAAAGGCATCCGGAATTGAAAAAGGAACGGGAATGGCTCCAGACCTGGGGAGAGGCAAGATGGCGCCAGCATGATTGGAGGCATTTTTATGAGCTCTGGTATCTTTGTTTTTCCTACTACTTAGAATCATAGAATCTTTTGAAAAACGGAGCAGAAAACACAGTAGGACAAGCCCTGAGTCAACTAGACACCACATGGCTTCTAAACAACTCAGGACAGATAAATTATTCAGGGAAGGAACTGACTTAAACACACTTATAACACACTGTTTGAAATTACTATGAACAACAACAAGAGTTCCTCATGATAAGGTTAATGAACCTCCTCTATCAGAAACCTTTGATAACAGGAGAATATGGTGTCCAGAAATGCGTCTTGGGGCTCTTCAATAATACCTATCAAGGAACTACAGAAACAAAACGGCAATAGGATCTTATGAGCAAACCAAACAATACTGCAAACAGCCCACATTGGAATCAATAACGGTTCCAGACCTGTAGCCAGGAAAGAGTTCCAGCTCCTTTGGGGACAAATGCCGGAATCCCAAGACGATTTCTTTCCATGATGGGTCCTATGGGGAAAAGGAGCATTCTATTGAACCTCAACCTGATCTATTGATAGCTATCCCTTCCTGTGTAACTTTTATCCTTTTATATCATGCATCTATTTACCAAATCTGGAATGTATACACTGTACTTTTATTCTGCCTTATTCTTAAATGTACTAAATATATGAAAAACTAAACTGCTTGACCCAAGCCAAGGGTCACCCATCATGAATGCATCCTCAGCCTCAGGCAACAGCTCCACTGCAGTCACCTCAATGGACTTCCTGAAGATTCTCCTTTGTTTATTTGGGGGGGGGACCCCATTTGTCTGTTTCCAGGAGCCTCTATCCTATATCTTTGCTCCACTGGCAAGTATTTCACCTGGAACTTTGGTTATTAATTATTGTTAGCCATGCTCTCCAGGCAGTCCCCTCCCATTTTATTGTGGTCTAAATCTCATTATCAAAATAGCAAGAAAGGAGATTCTGCTTAAACATTAGAAAGAACTTATTGGGTGCAAAAGCTTTCAGACAGCAAAGCAGACTGCCTGTCTTGGAGGCCAATGGACTCTCTTTCTTTGGAGATAATTCCAAAGCGCTCATGTCAGTCTAGATGGCAATTGAGATCTCTACGATTTTATGAAATGTGACCTCAGCCTTATTTAATCTCTATCTTTCTGTCTGTCTATCTACCTATATATCTATTTATCTATAATAAAAGTGAATGTATGTATGTATGTGGGTGCTTTCCTATTGGCTCCTACTTCCAGAGATTACCGTGACCCCCATGAATGACGGATCTGGACCAAAACTTGGCAAACAGACCTAACATGGCCAACTGTGGATACTGGTGGGGTTTAGGGCTGATTGACCTTGGAATTAAGAGAAATCTGAACCCAGCAGATGACAAATCTGGATCAAACGTCTCACACAGACCCAACATGGCCAACTGTGGATACAGGTGAGGCTTGGGGTAATCTTGGAATCAGGAGTTATAGTTCACCTGTATTCAGAGAACACTGAACCTAGCCATCAATGAATCTGGACCAAACTTGGCACACAGACTCAACATGACCAACTGTAGGTAACGGCAGGGTTTGGGGGTGACTGATATTGGAATCACTCATATTCAGAGAACACTGAACCCAGCTGTTGACAGATCTGGACCAAACTTGGTGCACAGACCCAAAATGGCCAACTGTGGATGCAGGCAGGATTTGATGAGGACTGACCCATGATTTTGGGAGCTGTAGTTCACCCACATCCTTATGAATTTTCTAATGGCAGCATTCATTAAAAAAGCAAAGACTGACCTTTTCTAATAAATAATGCTAAAAAACACACATTTTCTTCCAGTTTTGTTACCTACTGGAACTGGCTCTGTGAAGAGATTGTATCCCGAGATCAGAAACAAGCCCATCTCTTTGGCTTCAGGTGAGTTAAGATGCTGGAGCAGATAGTCAAAAGTCTCTTTGTTCCAGAAGCTTGAATAGGAAACAAGAGAAGATGAGGTGATGTAACCCCTTATCCCCAATCAAGGTAAAGGATTACACTGGAAATACATTGCAGGTGGATCAGAGATTGATGTCTGTATAATTGGGAATGAGTTGGGGGACTGTTGGGCTTTGAAGCCCCTGTTTCAGAGAAAGTAAAGGTAAAGGTTTCCCCTTGACATTAAATCTAGTCGTATCCGACTCTGGAGGTGGTGCTCATCTCAATTTCTAAGCTGAAGAGCCAGCATTGTCTGTAGACGCCTCCTAGGTCATGTGGCCAGCATGACTGCATAGAATGACGTTACCTTCCCGCTGAAGTGGTACCTAATAATCTATTAACATTTGCATGTCTTTGAACTGCTAAGCTGGCCAAAGCTGTGGCTAACAGTGAGAGCTAACCCCGCTCCCCGGATTCGAACCGCTAACCTTTTGGTCAGCAAGTTCAGCAGCTCAGCAAAAAGTAATAATGTAATAATGAGAACATAATAATAATTATAATAATAATATAATAAAATAATCAAAATATAATATAATATAATAATAATATAATGTAATAATAATACAATAAAATCATAATAACAATATAATAATAATGAGTGTTGGGCTTTGAAGCCTCTGCTTCAGAGAAAGTGCTGTAATAATGATAATAATAGTCTAACTATAATAAAATAAAACAATAATATAATATTGTCATATAATAATATAATAACAATAATCGTATAATGTATATACTAATATAATAATAATAAGAAGAAAAAGAAGTGTTGGGCTTTGAAGCCTCTGCTTTAAAGACAGCTCTTTCGGACAAGGAAACAAAATGCTTTTCAGTGGGCAAGTACTTGTTTTCAGAGTAATAAATAATAATACTGATATAATAATAAAATATAATAATGAAATAAAATAAAATATAATAACAATAATATTATAATAGCATTATAATAATATATATTAATAATATAATAATACAACAACAACAACAACAACAATAGTTGCTTAAGAAAATGCAAGGTTTTTATAAGATGGGATGATGAGGCTCACACTAAGAGAAGTAGGAAGACTCCTAATAAATATAAATATAATAGTAATAGAATTATTATGATAATTTAATAATATAATATAAAATAATATAATAATAACACAACAATAATATAATAATATAATACTGTAACAATTCAATATAACAATACCATAATATTATATTTTTAACTTTAACCATAATAACCATAATATATTTTTAACTTTGCACGTACGTCTCTTGGATATTTCCCTTGTCGTCCACATAGGGCTGCCAGAGACCGGCTGCTCCGTCACTGGTGGTGTGTGGCGTGAAGGTGTCGGCATAGACCTCCACTTCCAGACCAGCTGAACTGTATTGTTCATGGATGCAGAGGGCCGTGGACAGACCTATGACCCCTGCTCCGACCACAGCGACACGCATGACAGGCTCTGGACTGGGAGAGAAGTCGCCTATGAGCATGTTTATGGCTTTTGCTCACTCATTATGTTATCTATTATGTCATCTATATTGCTGTGAGCATGAGTATTCAAACTTATTATGTCAGTGCTAGCACATTAGCTTCCTCGTTAGTTCCCATTGCCTATGGGAAGATTTATGGCCTTGCTGTCAACCAGTTTTACTCCCTACTACCTCACCACCTGCTGGAACTATAATGTTATCTATTATGTCATCTATTTATTGCTGTGACCATGGGTATTCAGACCCATTAAGTGCTAGCTCATTAGCCTCCTCATTCGCCTATGAGAAGATTTATGGCCTTGTTGTGTCAACCAGTTTTACTCCCTACTACCTAACCCTGTGCTGATATGTCACCTTTTATTGCTGTGAATAATGATGGATCTGGGCTAGTCTTGGCACACAGACCCAATATGGTGAATAGAAGATACTGCAGGGGTTTGGGGGGAGTGGACCTTGAATTATGGGGGTTGTAGTTCGCCTACATCCAGAGAGCACTGAAAACCCAAACAACGATGGATCTGGACAAAACTTGGCACACAGATCTAACATGAACAGCTTTGAATACTGGTAGAATTTAGAGGAAATTGACCTTGACATTTGAGAGTTGTAGTTGCTGGGATTTATAGTTCACCTACAATCAAAGAGCACTCCGCACCCCACCAACAATGGAATTGGACCAAACTTGGCGCACAGAACTCCCATGAACCAACAGAAAATACTGGAGGGGTTTTGACCTTGAGTTTGGGAGTTGTAGTTCACCCACATCCGGAGAGCACAGTGAACCCAAACAATTATTAACTGAGACCAAACTTGGTACATAGACCTGATATACCCACATTTCAATACTGCTGAAGTTTAGAGGGAAATTTACGTGGCATTCTGGAAGCTGTAGTTCACTCACACCATTATGCATTTTGTAATGGGAGCATTCATAAAAACACAAAAACACAGATTCACTTTTTCAAATGAAGAGTATTACAGCTTACCTAACTCGAAACGAATCGTGAAATCTGTGGACAAGTCTCTCGCTCGCTGCAGGCTTCCCTTTGGACTCTGCGAGTTGGGAATGAAACAAGCAAGGTCCAAATTCCACAAGAAAGGGAGGAGCAGAACTGGCACTGTTCCTGGCATTTTGCAATAATAATAATAATAATAATAATAATAATAATAATAATAATGGAAATAATATAATATAAAATGATGTAAGATAATGTCAAATAATATTATTATTATAGTAATATAATAATTATAATAATATATAAATTAATGTAAGATAATGTGTTGTTGATAATATATTATTATAATATATTATTATAGAATCCTGTATAATATCATATAATATAATATCCAATAATAATACTATCATTATAATAATAGAAATACTGTAATATAATATATTACAATGGAAATAATATAATATAAAATAAAATAATGTAAGAAAATGTCCAATGATAATATTATTATTAAAATAATAGTAATAAAATAACAATATAATACAAAATAATGTAAGAATATCTAATAATAACTCCAGCAAAGGATCACCGCCTTGTCGGGGCGCTGGAGCTTGAGCACCTCAATGATGTCATGAGCGAAACCGTGTAGGGCCACCCAAGACGGGACGGTTGTGGCAGAGAGGTCAGACCAAGCGTGATCCCTGGGGAAGGCAATGGCAAACCACTCCAGTATCCTTGCCAAGAAAACTAAATGGACCAGTACAACCAGAGATATGTCGGTATGCCATTGGAAGATGGGACTCCCAGGTCGGATGATGGCCAAAATGCTACTGGGGAGGAGCAGAGGATAAGTTCAACTAGCCCCAGATGTGATGACGCAGCTAGCTCAAAGCCGAAAGGAAGGCTAGCGGCCGACGGTACTGGAGGCGAACGACGAATCCGATGCTCTAAAGATCAACACACCATAGGAACCTGGAATGTAAGATCTATGAGCCAGGGCAAATTGGATGTTGTTATTGGTGAGATGTCAAGACTAAAGATAGACATTCTGGGGGTCAGCGAACTGAAATGGACTGGAATGGGCCACTTCACATCAGATGACCACCAGATCTACTACTGCGGACAAGAGGAACATCGAAGAAATGGAGTAGCCTTCATAATTAATAAGAAATTCGCTAAAGCGGTGCTTGGATACAACCCAAAAAATGACAGAATGATCTCAATTCGAGTGCAAGGAAAGCCTTTCAACATTACAGTGATCCAAATATATGCCCCAACCACAGCTGCTGAAGAAGCAGAAGTAGATCAGTTCTATGAGGATCTGCAGGACCTACTGGATAATACACCAAAAAGAGACATTATTTTCATTACAGGAGACTGGAATGCCAAGGTGGGAAGTCAAATGACAACAGGGATCACAGGCAAGCATGGTCTGGGAGAACAAAATGAAGCGGGACGCAGGCTGATAGAATTTTGCCAGGAAAACACGCTGTGTATAACAAACACTCTCTTCCAACAACCTAAAAGACGGCTTTATACATGGACCTCACCAGATGGTCAACACCAAAATCAGATTGACTACATCCTTTGCAGCCAAAGGTGGCGGACATCCATCCAGTCGGTGAAAACAAGACCTGGGGCTGACTGTAGCTCAGATCACGAACTTCTTATTGCCCAATTTAGAATAAAACTAAAGAGATCAGGGAAAATACACAGACCAGTTAGATATGATCTCACTAACATTCCTAGCGAATATACAGTGGAAGTGAAGAACAGATTTGAAGGACTAGATTTAGTAAACAGAGTCCCAGAAGAACTATGGATAGAAGTCCGCGACATTGTTCAGGAGGCGGCAACAAAGTACGTTCCAAAGAAAAAGAAAACCAAGAAGGCAAAATGGTTGTCTGCTGAGACACTGGAAGTAGCCCAAGAAAGGAGGAAAGCAAGAGGAAACGGTGATAAGGGGAGATATGCCCAGTTAAATGCGCAATTCCAGAGGTTAGCCAGAAGAGATAAGGAACTATTTTTAAATAAGCAATGCATGGAAGTGGAAGAAGACAACAGAATAGGAAGGACAAGAGACCTCTTCCAGAAAATTAGAAACATTGGAGGTAAATTTCAGGCAAAAATTGGTATGATAAGAAACAAAGATGGCAGGGACCTAACAGAAGCTGAAGAGAACAAGAGAAGATGGCGAGACTATACAGAAGATCTGTATAGGAAGGATAATAATATTGAGGATAGTTTTGACGGTGTGGTGAATGAATTAGAACCAGACATCCTGAGGAGTGAGGTTGAATGGGCCTTAAGAAGCATTGCTAACAACAAGGCAGCAGAAGACGATGGGATCCCAGGTGAACTGTTTAAAATCTTAAAAGATGATGCTGTCAAGGTGATGCATGCCATTTGCCAGCAAATATGGAAAACACAAGAATGGCCATCAGACTGGAAAAAATCAACTTGTATCCCCATACCAAAAAAGGGAAACGCGAAAGACTGCTCAAACTTCCGTACAGTGGCCCTTATTTCTCATGCCAGTAAGGTAATGCTCAAGATCCTGCAAGGAAGACTCCAGCAATACATGGAGCGAGAGTTGCCAGATGTTCAAGCTGGGTTTAGAAAAGGCAGAGGAACGAGAGACCAGATTGCCAATATCCGCTGGATAATGGAGAAAGGCAAGGAGTTTCAGAAAAACATCTACTTCTGCTTCATTGACTATTCTAAAGCCTTTGACTGTGTGGATCATAATAAATTGTGGCAAGTTCTTGGTGGGATGGGCATCCCAAGCCACCTTGTCTCTCTCCTGAGGAATCTGTACAAGGACCAAGTCGCAACAGTAAGAACTGACCACGGAACAACAGACTGGTTCAAGATTGGGAAAGGCGTCCGGCAAGGCTGCATACTCTCACCCAACCTTTTTAACTTGTATGCAGAACACATCATGCGATGTGCGGGGCTGGATGAATGCAAAGCTGGGGTGAAAATTGCTGGAAGAAACATTAACAACCTCAGATATGCAGATGACACCACTCTGATGGCCGAAAGCGAGGAGGAGCTGAGGAGCCTTCTAATCAAGGTGAAAGAAGAAAGCGCAAAAGCCGGGTTGCAGCTAAACGTCAAAAAAACCAAGATTATGGCAACAAGAATGATTGACAACTGGAAAATAGAGGGAGAAACCGTGGAGGCCGTGACAGACTTTGTATTTCTAGGTGCAAAGATTACTGCAGATGCAGACTGTAGCCAGGAAATCAGAAGACGCTTACTTCTTGGGAGGAGAGCAATGTCCAGTTTCGATAAAATAGTAAAGAGTAAAGACATCAGACTGGCAACAAAGATCCGCCTAGTCAAAGCCATGGTATTCCCTGTAGTAACCTACGGATGTGAGAGCTGGACCTTAGGGAAGGCTGAGCGAAGGAAGATCGATGCTTTTGAGCTGTGGTGCTGGAGGAAAGTGCTGAGAGTGCCTTGGACTGCGAGAAGATCCAACCAGTCCATCCTCCAGGAAATAAAGCCCGACTGCTCACTGGAGGGAAAGATACTAGAGACAAAGTTGAAGTACTTTGGCCACATCATGAGGAGACAGGAAAGCCTAGAGAAGACAATTATGCTGGGGAAAGTGGAAGGCAAAAGGAAGAGGGGCTGACCAAGGGCAAGATGGATGGATGGCATCCTTGAAGTGACTGGACTGACCTTGAGGGAGCTGGGCGTGGTAACGGCTGACAGGGAGCTCTGGCGTAGGCTGGTCCATGAGGTCACGAAGAGTCGGAGACGACTGAACGAATGAACAACAACATCTAATAATAATATTGTATTAAAATAATAGAAGTAGTCGTGTATTGTTATTATGGAAATAATAATATAAAATAAGAATATCCATATTATATTATCATTATACTATATCATTATATTATTATTATAATATATTATCACAGATCCCATATATAATATAATATTATTATAATATATTATTATTTTATTATAATGTGACATATTTTATAGATAGATAATTCCTTAGATGCAGGCGAAATGTCAGGAGAGAATGCTTCTGGAACATGGCCCGAAAAAACTACAACAGCCCGAAAAACCTACAACTCAGATAATTCCTTTATACGATTTAAAATATATATAATATAATGTCCAATAATAATAATAATAATAATAATAATAATAATAATAATAATAAATGTTACTTCTTCTAGGAAGCAACTCGGATTTTTTCCCGAAAAAATCTACAACAACCTCGGATTTTTTCCTCCAATAGCGAAAAGGCGGAACGGTGAGTGCGAGGCCCGTGTTGTAGGACGGGCGTCATTCCGGCGGACTCCTTAGCAACGCAGGCAATGGTGGGAGGGCGGGGCCCGGTCGCTAGGGCGCTCCTCCGCCCACTCCGATTGGCCGCCCGCGCTAGTGCCGCGGCCTCTCCCTTCCCCCCGCGGCTGCAGCGGCTTTGGTTCCACCCTCGCGAAGGCCGGAAGAGAGGTGACGCCAGGTCAGACGGCATGGCTGCGATTATTATTACTAATGCTATTACTATTATAATGACATTATATTATACTATATTATACTATTATGTTATTACGATATACCATTACTACTTTTATTATGTATTATACTGTATTATATTACTTGCTTGGGGACCTGGAGGTGCCCGGGTTATTTGAAAAAGGCATTGTTTATTTTGAGGGGTTAGGTAATATCATTTAGTTAATTAGTAACACTATTTGTTAGAAAAATGCCCGTTTTTGATCTTGTTTTTTTATGAATACTCCTATTAGAAAATACATAACGATGTGGGTGAACTACAATTCCCAGAATCGTGAGTCAATCCTCCCCAAACCAGGCCTGTATGCACAGCTGGATATGTTGGGTCTGTGTGCCAAGTGTGGCCCAGAGCCGACGTTGGCTGGGTTCAGTGCTCTCTGGATGCCGGTGAACTACAACTCCCAAAATCAAGGTCCATTCCCACAAAGCCCATCAGTAGGTTCAGTTGGTCATGGGCCATCTGTGTGCCAAGTTTGGTCCTAGTCCACTGTTGGTGGGGGTCACAGTATCTCTGCAGGTGAACTACAACTTCCAGTTCCCCAGAGTAATCACCCCCAAACTCCGCCTATATTCACAGTTGGGCATGTGGAGTTTGTGTGTCAAGTTTGATCCAGATCTGTTATTGATGGAGTTGAGAGTGCAGTGTGAATGATTTGAATGCGATTTTCCTGGCAGAGGGTTAGACTGGATGGCCTACGAGGTCTCTTCCAACTCTGATTCTATGACTCTATGAACTACAACTCCCATGCAGGTGGGTCATCCCCCCCACAAACACCTCCAGTATATTCTGTTGGTCATCAGGGTTCTTTGTGTAACATGTGTTCCAGATCTGCCATTGGGGACTTCAGAATACTCTCTGGATGCAGGGTGAACTGTAACTCCCACGTGGGTGGGTTAGTTGTCCACCAAACACTTCCAGTATGTTGTGTTGGTCACCATGGTTGTGTCCCATGCTTGGTCGAGATCTGCCATTGGTGGGGTTCAGAGTTCTCTGGGTGCAGGGTGAACTACAACTACCATGCGGGTGGACCAGTTCCCCAAACCCCTCCAGTATGTTCTGTTGGTCATGGGAGTTTTGTGTCCCAAGTTTGGGACCGTCCAGGACCGTCATCTGTGAGGGTCGCAGTGGTTTCTGGAAGTGTAGATACTGAAGTTCCCATCGTCCCTGGACCATCCTCTCCCCAAACTCACCAAAATGTAAAGTACATCATGGAGAGTCTGTGTGGCAATTTTGGTCCAGGTTCATAATTTGTGGGGCCCGTAGTAGTCTCTGGATGTGGATGAAAGCACTGCAAAGCCCATCATTTGTGGTACATCCTTCCACAAACCACACCAGGATATAAAATGGGTCATGGGAGGTCTGTGTGCCAAGTTTGGTCCAGGTCCATCATTGGTGGAGATCACCGTTTCTCTGGTTGTGGGTGAAGTACAACTCCCAGAAAAGAAGGTCAGTTCCCCCCAAACCCCTCCAGTAATTAAATTTCAGCATATCAAGAATGTTTGACAAGTAGATCTACAATTATATTATGAGGCAGCGTCTTTAAGATGGATAAAGGATTGGGCGACCCTAAACAAACGCAAAATTCTATCCCTAGAGGGTTTCGACTTACATCAAGGCTGGCACGGTTACTTATGGAGAGGCAAAGCGGAAAAAGAGAAGTGTTTTAAAAACCATCCAAGTAGGGCCGCACTTCTCAAAGTCTGGGACAAATACAAAGACAGATTCTACAGAAGAACCCCTTATGGTTTTCACCGAACGAAGCCCAACACATGAGAGACCTGCCGAGAGAAAAATGGCTTACCTATACCCAACTTCTGAAAAAAGACCCTCGTGAAATTAAATTAAAATCCCAGGAAGAACTTAAACAACTCGACGAATCTATCTCCTGGTTCCAATACCAGCAAATACTAGAGAACTACAGAATCGACGTCAAAAGTGGATTCCAGATTCAAGAAACCTTCTGGGATAAAATACTTAAAACCGAGACCAAGCTAATTAAAAGAACTTATCAGCAACTCTTAACATGGGCAACGGAAACAGACCAGGTCAAACACAACATGATTCAGTGGTCTAGAGATATAGGTAGACCAATAAATATGACAGAGTGGGAGGAGGTCTGGCGCCAAAAAATCAAATACACATATTCAACTGAGATGAAAGAAAACTGGTATAAACAATTCTACAGATGGTACTATACACCGGACAGGATATCCAAATTCAGTAAGGGGAAAATCAAAAATACATGTTGGAAATGTGGGAGACATAAAGGAAGCTACATCCACACATGGTGGAAGTGTAGGAGAATAAAAAACTTCTGGCAAAAAGTGAACAAAACTTTACAGATAATACTAAGAGAGAAAATAAAACTTAAACCGGAAGCAATGTTGTTGGGAATTACAGACCCCCTCCAAAACAAAAACTCCGACAAACTGTTCTTCTATTTTACCACAGCAGCCAGAACAGTTATAGCTAAGGTTTGGAAATCTAAAGAAATCCCCTCGATAGATCATTGGTTGTTAAAAGTATGGGATATAATGAACATGGATATCCTAACCCATAAAATATCTCAAAACATACCTAAACCACCAAAAACCAACTGGAAAAGCTTTATAGAATACATTAACAGATCAAATAACGAAATTAATATCAGTATAGAATAGCGAAAGCTCTCAAGGGAACGATACTAGCCATCCGATGTATGATAATCAAACAGAACAAAAGGGCAAATTACTGCCCACTACAATAATTACTGTCCAGAATATCCTTGGAAGTACTTTTAATGTCACTAGGGTTATTCAAGGTGGTGGGTATAGTTATAATTAGATCTCACAACTCCCTCCCCTCCTCAGGTAACCCAACCCTAAGGTTTCAAATACCTTAATGTCTCATCTATTAGGAGTTAGTAAACTCAAACCTACTCCGAATCCTTTTCCCCTACCTCATCATGCCCCCCCTACCATCCCCTACCACCGCTAATGAAGGAGCGAAGGGGGGGAGAAACGAAAAAGGGAAAAGGAATAAGAAGAAATTAACTAAACTAGGCATTAAGTAAAATCAATCAAGGGGGGAGGATCAGGGGGGATAACAAGGAACACGAATAAATAAATATATACGTGTCAATTGATGTTACGTACGAAAGTTACGTACGAAAGTCATGTTATGTTTGGTATTACTTTGTTCGTCTTGTTTGTCATGTGCACTTGTAATGTGTGTTACTGTTTTGTCATGGGCATTTGTACTGTGTGTTACTGTTACTGTTATATGTTCATTACTGATACAAAATCAATAAAAACTATTCTAAAAAAAAAAAAGGAATGTTTGACAAGTTTGGTCCAGATCCATTGATGTTTGGGTTCACAGTGCTCTCTGCATGTAGGTGAACTACAACTCCCCCAAATTGAGGTGAATTTTCCCCAAATACTTCAAATATTTTTGCTGGTCATGGGAGCTCTGTGTGCCAACTTTGGTCCAATTCCATCTTTGGTGGAGTTCAGAGTGCTCATTGTATGCATTAATCTCAGTACCTATAACTCTAAAATGTCGTGGCCATTTCCTCTCAAAACCCACCAGTATTCAAATTTTGGCATATCAGGTATGCATGCCAAGTTTGGTCCAGATCCATCATAGTTTGGGTTGATAGTGTGCCCTGAATGTAGGTGAACTAAAGGTAAAGGTTTCCCCTGACATTAAGTATAGTTGAGTCAGACTCTTGGGAATGTGCTCATCTCAATTTCTAAGCCAAAGAGCCGGTGTTATCCGTAGACGCCCTCAAGGTCATGTGGCTGGCATAACTGCATGGAGCACGGTTACCTTCCTGCCAAGGTGGTACCTATTGATCTACTCACATTTGCATATTTTTGGACTGCTAGGTTGGCAGAAGTTGGGCCTAACAGTGGAAGCTCACCCAGCTCCCCAACCTTTTGGTCAGTAAGTTCACTCAGTGGTTTAACTTGCACCACCAAGGGGCTCTGTAGATGAACTACAACTCCTATTTTTAAAAAAATCCCTCCAAAGACCTCCAGTATTTGTTGTTCCTCATGGGGGTTCTGTGTGCCAAGTTAGTTCAGGGTCCATTGTTGGTGGAGTTCAGAGTTCTCATTGATTGCACATGAACTATATATTCCAGGACTTACAACTCCTATAAATCAAGGTGAATTCCCCCCAAACCTCTCCAGTATGTTTCATTGCTGATCAATTCCTCTGTTTGCTGTGTGCCAGGGAAAATTCGATCCTAGATTTTATCCTGGCATGCTGGTGTGGAATTAGAAAAGGCTAAGGAAGAGGCAGTGGGTGGGGTCATGCCAATTCCACACCAGCATGCCAGAATAAAATCTAGGATCGAATTTTCCCTTCACTTGGTTGGTGAGCAGTATGGTGTTTGTGGAGGACATTGACAGGGCTCTTGTACATGTTCATGGTGCTCATTATAACCTGCAATGTCATTGGGGGAGGGGGGGCTTTTGTGGTTCCTCATTGGTTGGTTTGTTGTAGTGGGAGCCTGTCTGTGTAAGTAGCAGTCCAGCCACATGTACACATACATATTTTCACTTTTATTATGTGTATAGATTATTATTATACAATAATATAAGATAGTATAATAGTAATATGTCACAGAATAATAATATAATATTATATTGTGTTATTATATAGAATCCTATTTTATTATTATAGAATCCTTTATTATTATTATTATTAATCTTCTTCCTGCTTCTTGATAGGGGGATGCATGGTTGGACACTGCTTGGAGGTGTGGCGGCCGCTGTGGTTGCCGGCTTGTACGTCCTTTGGGGCCCTGTTGTGGAGAGGAAGAAGCGCCGGAGTGGTAAGAGAAGAAGCTGCCACTTGGGACTCCAACTCCCAGAATGCCCATCCCTTGGCCTAGCTGGCAAAGGCTCCTGGGAGTTGGAGTCCTGATGGCTTTCTCTGTCTTTGCTGCAGGACTAGTGCCCGGCTTGCTCAACCTGGGCAACACCTGCTTCCTGAACGCCCTGCTGCAAGGCCTGGCCGCCTGCCCAGCCTTCCTCCAATGGCTGCAAGATCACACCCCCAGCCACGCCCATGCCCAGCCACGGCCACTCTCGGTCGCCTTGCTCCGTCTCCTCCAAGGTAAGCGGAAAATAAATAATAATAAATAATAATAATGTGACTTTATATTATTATTATTATTATTATTATTAAGTGATATTATATTACTATACCACATTATATTATAATATTATTACTATATTTAATATGTGGCATGTTATTATTATATCACATATTATAATATTAATAATACTATAACAATATAATAATAATGTATATAAATAAAAACAATATAATAATAATGTATATAAATAAAAATGTAATGTTCGTTTGTGGGATTAACATAACTCAAAAACCACTGGACGAATTGACACCAAATTTGGACACAACACACTTATCAGGCCAACAATTGGCCATCACTCATAGAAACACTGAAAAAAGCAGCAGAAGAGACTTAAAAATCCAAAAAACAAAAAATACATTACAATGCATGAGCAAAACCACATATATATATATGCATTATTATTATTTCATATCAAAAGCATTGCATAATTTATTATAAAACTGATAAAAATAGAAGGTGTGCAGGTGGCTAAATATCTTTTGACCAAAAACAGGCAACAGCAACGGCATTGTCTGTGGCCTCCAACAATTCCTCCTCTGTACATGAGGCAGGGCACAATGGACAAGCATACAGATGCAGAGTTGTGTGTTCTGCTCCACAGTCACACATGGTATGGGATTCTTTTAGGTAGTGCCATTTTGCCAGGTTGTCTTTTGATTTGCCCACTCCGCTTCTGAGTCTATTCAGGGACTTCCAGGTTGCCCACATATACATATATACATATGTATATATATATACATATACACAAATATATATACAGACAGAAAACACTTACACACAGACTGGGCCACAGCAATGCGTGGCAGGGGACAGCTAGTACAATGTAATATAATATGGTATAATAATATGCCACTTATTATTATATTATTATTATTATACTACTATATTTATACCCCATCCTTCTCACCCCTTGGGGGACTCAGGGTGGCTTACAGACCATGGCAAATTCAAAGCCACATTACATCTATCTATCTTCTATATAATAAAAGTCAGTGTTTGTATGCGGAGGACGGGAGGTGTATGTGGCAGCATTCTGATTGGCTGCCACTGTGGTACTATTTGCATATGGTCTCTGATTGGCCAGCCAGAAACATTCCAAGATTCTGAGGTGACAAGAGGAGAGGAAAAGGCCAGAGGCTGTGTCAGAAAATTACCAATACAGACCAAACTTGGCACATAGAGCCGGCAAGACCCACTTTACATCCTACCGCAGTTTGGAGGAGAATGGACCATGGATGATGGGACTTGCAGTGCCATCACTCACATTCTGAGACCACTGTGACCTTCATCAATGACTGATGAAGATCAAACTTGGCACACAGAGCCCCCATGACCCACTCTACATCCCGGTGCTGTTATGAGGAGGATGGACCATGGATGATGGGACTTGCAGTACCTTCACTCATTTCCTGAGACCACAGCAACATTCATCCAATTATCAATAAAGACCAAACTTGGCACACAGAGCACCCATGACCCACTCTACATCCTACTGCAGTTTGGAGGAGGATGAACCATGGATGATGGGACTTGCAGTACCATCACTCACTTTCATCGAGGGCTATAACCTCTTTCACAGAAACCGAACAAAGGGGAGAGGAGGCGGAGTAGCCTTATATGTCAAAAACTCTTATGCTGCAGAAGAAATGCATGACAGCAATCCGGGAAACCAGCTTGAAAGCATCTGGATAAGAATCAAGGGAACTGGGACTCAAAAAGATCTTGTTGTAGGAGTCTACTACAGACCTCCAAGCCAGGAGGAAGAACTTGATGAAGTCTTCTGCCAACAGTTGACCAAACAGGCACAGAGAAGAGATGTAGTAGTCATGGGCGATTTCAACTATCCCGATATTTGCTGGAAAACAAACTCAACCAAGAGTGCAAAGTCCAACAAATTCCTCGCTTGCCTTGCAGACAATTTCATGGTCCAGAAGGTAGAAGAGGCAACAAGGGGATTGGCTACTCTTGATCTCATCCTAACAAATGTGGAGGACCTGATTGATGCGGTTGAAGTGGTAGGATCCTTAGGGGCAAGTGACCATGTGCTCCTGCAATTTGAGGTACAAAGAAAGGCCGAAACTAAGACAAGTCAAACCTGCATTTTGGACTTTAGGAGAGCTGATTTCCAAAAAATGAAGGAAAGACTGAGCAGCATTCCGTGGACACAGATACTAAAAGACAAGGGAGTTACGGATGGATGGGAGTTTCCAACCGTGCCAACAAAAAGAAAAAATAGGACAAGTGCAAAGAAGCCAGAATGGATGTCCAAAGAACTTCTAACTATGCTGAGACACAAAAGTGACATGCACAAGAACTGGAAAAAGGGAGAAATCACCAAAGAAGAATTCAAACAAATAGCCAACACCGGTAGGGAAAAGGTCCGCAAGGCTAAAGCACAAAACGAGCTCAGGCTTGCCAGGGACGTTAAAAACAATAAAAAGAGATTCTTTTCTTATGTCAGTAGAAAAAGGAAAAACAAGGAGGCGATAGGGCCTCTTCGAGGAGAAAATTGGGCAATGCTGACAGGGGATAAGGAAAAGGCAGAACTACTTAATACCTTCTTTGCCTCGGTGTTCTCACAAAAAGAAAGTCATCTTCAACCTCAGCAAGACGGAGTGGATGAGGGATTTGAGGACATCCAACTCCAAATTGGGAAACAAGTCGTACAGGAATACCTGGCCGCTCTAAATGAGTTCAAGTCCCCAGGGCCAGATCAACTCCACCCCAGAGTATTGAAGAACCATTGGCAACCATCTTTGAGAGTTCTTGGAGAACAGGAGAAGTTCCAGCAGATTGGAGGAGGGCCAATGTGGTCCCAATCTTCAAGAAGGGAAAAAAGGATGACCCAAACAACTACCGTCCGGTCAGCCTCACGTCAATACCAGGCAAGATTCTGGAAAAGATTGTTAAGGAAGTGGTCTGCAAACACTTAGAAACAAATGCGGTCATTGCTAATAGTCAACATGGATTTATCAACAACAAGTCATGCCAGACTAATCTGATCTCTTTTTTCGATAGAGTTACAAGCTGGGTAGATGTGGGGAATGCCGTGCATGTAGCGTACCTGGATTTCAGGAAGGCCTTCTTTGACAAGGTCTCCCATGACGTTCTGGCAAGGAAACTAGTCCAATGTGGGCTAGGCAAAACTATGGTGAGGTGGATCTGTAATTGGTTAAACGGACGAACCCAGAGGGTGCTCACCAATGCTTCCTCTTCATCCTGGAAAGAAGTGACGAGCGGAGTGCCGCAGGGTTCCGTCCTGGGCCCGGTTCTGTTCAACATCTTTATTAATGACTTAGATGAAGGGTTAGAAGGCATGATCATCAAGTTTGCAGACGACACCAAATTGGGAGGGATAGCCAACACTCCAGAGGACAGGAGCAGGATTCAAAACGATCTTGACAGATTAGAGAGATGGGCCAAAACTAACAAAATGAAGTTCAACAGTGACAAATGCAAGATACTCCACTTTGGCAGGGAAAACGAAATGCAAAGATACAGAATGGGGGATGCCTGGCTCGAGAGCAGTACGTGTGAAAAAGATCTTGGAGTCCTCGTGGACAACAAGTTAAACATGAGCCAACAATGTGATGTGGCGGCAAAAAAAGCCAGTGGGATTTTGGCCTGCATCAATAGGAGCATAGTGTCTAGATCTAGGGAAGTAATGCTACCCCTCTATTCTGTTTTGGTTAGACCACATCTGGAATATTGTGTCCAATTCTGGGCACCACAATTCAAGAGAGATATTGACAAGCTGGAATGTGTCCAGAGGAGAGCGACTAAAATGATAAAAGGTCTGGAGAACAAGCCCTATGAGGAGCGGCTTAAGGAGCTGGGCATGTTTAGCCTGAAGAAGAGAAGGCTGAGAGGGGATATGATAGCCATGTATAAATATGTGAGAGGAAGCCACAGGGAGGAGGGAGCAAGCTTGTTTTCTGCTTCCCTGGAGACTAGGACACAAAACAATGGCTTCAAACTACAAGAGAGGAGATTCCATCTGAACATGAGGAGGAACTTCCTGACTGTGAGAGCCGTTCAGCAGTGGAACTCTCTGCCCCGGAGTGTGGTGGAGGCTCCTTCTTTGGAAGCTTTTAAACAGAGGCTGGATGGCCATCTGTCAGGGGTGATTTGAATGCAATATTCCTGCTTCTTGGCAGGGGGTTGGACTGGATGGCCCATGAGGTCTCTTCCAACTCTTTGATTCTATGATTCTAGTCTATGATTCTATGATTCTGAGACTGCTGTGACCTTCATCCAATGACTGATCTAGACCAAACTTGGCACATAGACCTCTCATGACCCACTTTACGCCCTGGTGTGTTTTGGCTTGGGATGGACTATGGATTATGGGACTTTCGGTACCTTTGCTCAATTCCTGAGACCACTGCAACCCTCATCCAATTACCGATAAAGACCAAACTTTGCACACTGAGTCTCCATGCCACACTCTACATCCTGGTGCGGTTTGGAGGAGGATGCACCATGGACAATGGGACTTGCAATACCTGCACTCCCTTCCTGAGACCATTACAACTGCCAACAATGATGGATCAGGATCACAATTCGCACAGAGAGCCCGCATGACCCACTCTACATCCTGGTGAGGTTTGGAAGAATTTGGAGATGGATGATGGGACTTGCAGTACCATCACTCACTTTCTGAGACTGCTGTGACCTTCATCCAATGGCTGATCAAGACCAAACTTGGCACACAGAGCCCCCGTGACCCACTCTACATCCTGGTGCACTTTCGAGGAGGACAGATCATGGATGATGGGAATTCAAGTACCTCCACTCCCTTCCCAAGACTGCTGCAACCCTCATCTAATGACCAATCATGACCAAACTTGGCACACAGAGCCCCCATGACCCACTCTCCATCCCAGTGCTGTTTGGAGGGGGGCGGATGATGGGTGATGGGACTTGCAGTACCTTCACTCACTTCCTGAAACCACAGCAACACTCATCCAAATACCAATAAAGACCAAACTTGGCACAGAGAGCCCCCATGACCCACTCTCCATCCTGGTGCAGTTTGGAGGAGGATGGACCACAGATGATGGGACTCGCAGTACCTTCACTAACTTCCTGAGACAACTGCAAGCCATATAAATAACTGATAAAGACCAGCCTTGATATACAATTCCTTTCTCAAATAACCCGAGCAGCGCAGGGGTCCCCAAGCTAGTATACAATAAATACAACATAACAATTTAAACAGTTAAAATAATAGATAAATAAATAATATAGTAATAATGTGGTATAATAATAATAATAAGCCACATAATAATATAATATAATATAATATGGTATAATACGGTATAATAATAATAATAATAATATAGGATTATTTAATACTGCTTATATTATAACTGTAATAATAGTATGATAATCATAATGTCACATAATAACAATCTCAATGAATATAATAATATGGTATTGCAAAATAATAATATAATACAGTAACATAATATTATGCCAGAGTATAATAATAATATGTCACATGATAATAATTATAATATACAAAGAAATGTCCTGAGACATCAGTCGCAAGAAGAGCCTGTCATTCAAAGAAAATAATTGTTATAATATATAATAATCATGATGATGGTTTTTATTATTATTATCCTTATTTCAAGCTCTGTCTGGCGCAGAGGCAACGGAGGAGCACCTGCTGGATGCCAGCAGCTTGTTGGAGGCCCTGCGAAGCCACCGGTGGAACATCTCCTCCTTCGAAGAGCAGGTGGGATGTATAATACGGGACACTTGAGCTCATCAAAACCTTATCAGCATATCTGTTTGGGGGGGAACAATGAATATGCTTATGAGCCTTTGAATAGCCGTGCCTCTAATCTGGGACTTTGGTTGTGTATCAATGCTTGCCAGGCAGGGCCCTCCTTATCCGCTTGACTGTTGATCTAAATTATGGCTTCATAATACTTTAATATATTATTATAATGTTATAATATTATTATAATATAATGTTGTTTGATTACAATAATATAAAATATAATATTAGTAATATTATAATAGGTTCTTGTGGGTTTTTTCGGGCTATAGGACCATGTTCTAGAGGCATTTCTCCTGACGTTTCACCTGCATCTATGGCAAGCCTCCTCAGAGGTAGTGAGGTCTGTTGGAATTAGGACAATGGGTTTATATATCTGTGGAATGGCTGGGGTGGGGCAAAGAGCTCTTCTCTGCTGGAGCTAGGTGTGAATGTTTCAACTGACCACCTTGATTAGCATTTGAAGGCCTGGCTGAGCCTGGGAAAATCTTATGTTGAGAGGTGTTAAGATGTGCCTGGTTGTTTCCTCTCTGCTGTTTTGCTGTTGTAATTTTAGAGTTTTTTAATACTGGTAGCCAGATTTTGTTTATTTTCATGGTCTCTTGGAGAGCCCAGTTGAGGTGGTTCAGTTCATCTTGGAGGAGGTGGGGTTCGCAGATTCTTTTTGCACAGTCTGCCAAGGCTTTAATGGTGCTTCTTTTTTGACTTGGGTGATGGTTGGAGTTTTTATGTAGATATCTATCTGTGTGTGGGGGTTTTCTGTAGTCGGTGTGACCCAATTGTTGATCTGGTTTGCGGATAATATTATAATAAATAATATATAATATAAAACATTATTATATTGTATTATATTATTATACTATATTATATTATATTGGTATTATATAATAAGGATAATAATCTATAATAATATACTGTATATATTTGAGTATAAGCCGACCCGAATATAAGCCAAGGCACCTAATTTTACCACAAAAAAATATGGGAAAGCGTTTTAGTATAAGATGAGGGTGGAAAAAGCAGCAGTTACTGATAAATTTCAAAATTTTAAAAACCTCCCTCACCCACCCCCCAAAAAACCCACCCCATTTTTGTTGACTTAGGAACAAAAAAAATAACACACCTTCTCTTGCTGACTTCTGCAAATTTAGGGCTTTATTTTCTTTTGTAAAAAAATATGGGGGAGGAGTGGAATAGATATTGCTTCTTCCTCACCAGAAAGATCACTTCTTGTTTCTTTGCAAATAAAAAAAAAGCCAGGAAATTAGTTGAGTTTGAAAGAGAGCCACACAAACAAGGAGGAAATGAAACATATTTCCTTTCCCACCTTCCCTCCCCTTTGACTCAAATGGAATAATAGTAATTCCTGCAGATTTGCAAGAATCTCTCTGGAGAAGCGGAGGAGCGAGGGAGGATTTGGAAAAGAAAACACATTCCACTGCTTGGCTTGACCCGATTATAAGCCGAGGGAAGCTTTTTCAGCCCCAACATAAACAGGCCAGCAGAATGTTGGATAAGTGAAAAATTTGAATAATACAGAGGGATTAAGGAAAAGCCTAATAAATTATAAGTTGCTTACCTGTAACTGTAGTTTCCTGAGTAGTCACCTATGAATTTGCACACATGGTATTCCTGCGCCTGCGCAGATCAAACTTCGGAACCTTCTAGAATTAAAAAATGATATTTATGACATTGCCTGGCCCCGCCCCCCCTCCCCCCTCCCCTCTCGAGTATATATAGCCCATGCGGGGCCAGGCCCCCTCAGTTCTCTTCCGCCTAACAGCAGAAGACGGAGGCATGACACTCGAGGGGAGGAAGGGCGGGTTGTGCAAATTCGTAGGTGACTACTCAGGAAACTACAGTTACAGGTAAGCAACTTATAATTTCCTGTCGTAGTCAACTACGAATTGCACACATGGTAGACTAGCAAGCTACTAACCGTGGACGGCGGGCGTCATGCCACCGCTGAAAACAAAACCGATCTCCCAAAATCTGCTGCTCTCCTGGAAACGACATCCATCTTGTAATGCGATACAAAGGAGAACGGCGTCGTCCAGATGGCAGCTCTGCAGACTGCATCCAATGGCACACCTCTCATGAAGGCAACTGACGTCGACACCGCTCGGGTCGAATGGCCCTTAACCTGCTGAGGCAAATCCTTTCCAGACAGTTTGTAACATAACCGGATAGCAGACACCACCCAAGAAGAAAAACGCTGGGAAGATACTGGCATCCCCATCATATCCTTACGGTACTTAATAAATAATCTTGGCGTTTTCCTAATTTCAGAGGTTCTGTTTACATAAAACGCCAGTGCTCTACGAACGTCCAGGCAATGCCAACCCCTCTCTAAAGGCGTTGTGGGGTTCTGAAAAAAGGAAGGGAGAACAATCTCCTGAGACATGTGAAATGTCGTAGCAACTTTGGGAAGAAAAGCAATGTCTGTGCGCAGTACAACCTTATCTTTATGAAACTTAAGATAAGGAGGATCAACCCGTAATGCGCACAATTCACTGGCCCTCCGAGCCGACGTTATGGCCACTAAAAAGGCCACTTTCCAAGAGAGATATGATAAATCTATCGTCGCTAACGGCTCAAAGGGAGGCCTCATCAAAACTGTTAATACCAACTCCAAACTCCAAGAAGGGGAAACAGGGGTTATACAAGGCCTAGTATTAGCAATACCCCTAAGGAAAATCCTAACCATCGGATCTCCAAAACACGAAGGGAGACCCGCTTTTCGCCGAAACCAAGAAATGGCGGCCAAATAACACTTCAAAGACGAGCCTGAAAGGCCCGCATCTAACAAAGAAACCAAAAAATCAAGTATTAATGAAATAGAAGCTTCCTCGGGCGCAACACCCTTTTGCGCCGTAAAAACCCTAAACCTGGCCCACTTGTATAAATACGATCTTTTTGTAGAAGGTCTATGAGCCGCCTCAATAATAGCGCGGACCGGTCCAGATAGGTCAGAAAAAGCAGTTAATGGTTCGGCAACACGAGCCACGCTGTCAGTCTGAGCTGATGCACCTCGGGGTACAACACTTGGCCCCCTTGAGACGTCAACAGATCCGACCTGTGACGAAACTGAAGAAATTTGCTCCGTGATAACTGGAGAAGGGGGGCAAACCAGGGCTGACGGGGCCACCAGGGCGTCACCAGGACGCAATGCGCGTTGTCCCTTCTGATTTTTGCAACCACCCGAAGTAACAGAGGGAAGGGGGGGAATGCATAAACTAGTCTGCCTCCCCAATGGTGGAGGAACGCATCCCCCAGGCAGCCTATCTGTGGTATCGGATGGCAACGGGCGCAAAACAGCTGGCACTTGGTGTTCTGAGGAGTCGCAAATAGATCCACCTCCGGTGCGCCCCAGAGTCTGAACAGATCGAACGATACCTCCTCGTTCAGGGACCACTCGTGGTGGGCCATAGGATTCCTGCTCAGCACATCCGCGAGACCGTTGTCCACCCCCGGGAGGTGAGTGACTACCAGGTGTATCCCCCTGCTGATGCACCAATTCCATATCTCTAGACACAGGTCTAACAAAGGTCCTGAGTGAGTGCCCCCTTGCTTGTTCAAATAGTACATCACCGTGGTGTTGTCGGTGAGTACCTGGATGACCTTCCCTGACACCACTCTCTCGAAAGACTTTAGACCCCTGTCCACTGCGAGGAGCTCGAGCACGTTTATGTGCATGCCGGCCTCGTTTGCGGACCACACCCCGTGCGCGATTAGGCCTTGAGAATGTGCCCCCCACCCCGAAAGGGACGAGTCTGTAGTCATAGACCTGACAGGAGATGGAGGCTGGAAAGGGAGGCCCTGGCAAACCCAACACTCGTCCATCCACTCCGCAAGGGAGTGCTTGATATTGGACGGGATGGAAAGTCTGGTGGACGGGTGGTCCCCGAGGGGGTTGAACACTGAGAGAAACCAAAACTGGAGGGGCCGCATTTTCAGCCGAGCGTAGGGGGTAACAGCCGTGGTCGAGGCCATGTGCCCCAATAAGACCTGGATCTGTTTCGCAGTTATTCTGGGGGCAACGACAGCATGTCTGACTAACTCTCGCAACTTGCTGAAACGGTCTGGAGGAAGGTAGGCCTTCTGGGAGACAGAGTCCAGCAGCGCCCCGATGAATTGAATCCGTCTGGTAGGCACGAGAGAGGACTTCTCCGGGTTGATGACCAGACCCAGGGACTGGAGCAAAGACAAAATGGTAGAAACGTGATGTTCTAGCTGCTCAGGGGAGCTGGCGACCACCAGCCAATCATCAATATAGGGGTACACCGTTATTCCCCTGGTGCGGAGGTGGGCCGCGACCACGGACATGCATTTAGTAAACACCCTGGGCGCTGTCGAAAGTCCGAATGGCAAGGCATTGTAACAATAAGCCTGGTGACCAATCATGAACGCCAAGAATCTACGGTGATGCGGAACTATAGAAATATGAAAATAAGCATCTTTTAGGTCAACCGTAGCGAACCAGGCGCCCTGGAATAACAACGGCATGATCATAGACAAAGTGACCATTCTAAATCTTTTTGGAACAATATGTTTATTGAGGGATCTGAGATCCATAATGGCCCGGAAGCCCCCACTTCGTTTATTCACCAGAAAATATCGTGAGAAAAAACAGTATTGGAACATAACAGGGTTAACAACAGAAATGGCCCCTTTGGCTAACAGGGCTTGGACTTCCGCTGACAAGGGCAGGGAAACAGGCGTGGATATGGGCTCTCCAGTAGGAGGTACACTCTCAAATTCAATCCTATAACCATTTTTAACAATAGAAAGAACCCATTTATCGGAAGTAATTTGTGCCCAAACATCGTAAAACGGGGCCAATCTCTCATAGAACAATGGAAGAGGCGGGCAATGTGCCCTGGTGGACTCAACCGGTAAACAGGATGATAGCGAAACGAAGGAGCAATTGCCCTCCGGTTGAGTCGCCCCAGATTCCACTCCCGTGTCAAACCCGTTTCTTGGAGGCGGGTTGGGTTCTAGGTTTGTTTTGGAAAGACTGGAATTTGGATCTGGCTCCATAGGGAGCTCTCCGACCAGTTTGGAATCTGGAGAAACCCGAATTACGGTTCCTGTAGGGGCCCGCGAACGTATTTGAGTAGTTTCTGCGGAAGCCCGGGGACTGCTGTTGCTGCCATCTAGGTTTTGATTGGGTACTTGGCTGCCACGAATAGCCAAACTTGCTCGCCGCTTGGCGAACCTCCTGTTTGCTTTTCAACTTTTCGTCTGTTTCGGGATTGAAAAGCCCATCCACATGTAGTGGAAGGTCTTCTGCAAGGGCTTTACCCTCTTCCGAAAGATTGGCCGCCCTGAGCCAAGCATGCCTCCTGATGGAAGTGGCAATGGCAAAAAGATTGCCTGCTGCCTCGGCCAAATGCTTGGCAAAATCTTTCTGGAAGCGCGCCAACACAATGGCTTCCTCCTGCAGGGCCTTAGGGAAGCGTTGGCTATCTGGCGGCAAGGAGTCCAAATAAGGTAGGATCTGCTCCCACAGAAATTTTTGATAGCCACTCATGTAAGTGGCAAAATGGGACATCCTTGTGAACAATCCCGCTGAGAGATGGGCCTTCCTTCCCAATGCGTCCACCTTTCTACCCTCCCTATCAGGGGGGGTAGTCAGGGCGCCCTTCTGACGCTTAGCTTTGGCGACCTCAGCTACCACCGTGTTAGGTCTAGGGGGATTGGAAACCCATTTCGCGGATGACAAATCAATTCTATATAGAGAATCTACCCTTCTGGGAACAGCCGCCACCAGCGGGGGGGCTACATCAGACACTCTGGCCAATTTGAGTAGGTAAGGGAGTGGAGGCAATGCAGTGGGGGACACGATGTTCTGCTCATCCGAGGGGAACATCGGGTCCTCCACGTGTTCAGACGGCTTTGGGGCCGGCAGGTCCAGAGCCTTTATCATTCTGCCAACGAGGGAAGCAAATTTATTGAAATCAGGGGATCTGTCCATCGTCTCGTCCGCAGCCCCCGCAGCCTGGGCAAGATCAGGGGAGTCAGGGGCCGAGTCGTAGTTGTCAATGTCCTCGGTTCTATGTCCAGGTTCCTGTCCCTCTAAGTCCTCTGGCTGGACATCAGTGAGCTGCAGCTCCCCTTCACACAGCATTGGGAGAAGGGGGGTGTCATGAGTGGAGGGAGGGACAGTGTTTGCTCCCCTACCTGATGACACATTCAGAGGATGCGCCCCCTGCAGAGAGTTGCTGGACATCACAGTCAAAGGCCCCTGGGGAGGGAGAGGGGCAGCCGGCGCCGTGATCCTTTGCACAGGAAGGGGCATGGCCGGTGTAGATGACATCGGAAAAGGTGGTTGAGGAGGCCCCATTGTGGGCACAAAAACATATTGCCCCGTTGAAGATAGCTGCCAGAATCCCTGGAAGGGCAGGGATGGGGGCGCTGGAGCAGGCATCCGATGTCCCCTGCGTGAGGAGGATCGGGACCACCTCGAGCGACGCCTCCTTCTGGAGCCTCCTGAAGAGGAGGAGGATGATGAGGAGGACGAAGAGGGAGATCTGCGCCGACGGCGTCCGGATCCCCTGGAAGATCGCGAGGGGGAGCGTGCACGCCTCGCCCGCCGGGAGCCGCGCCGCAGCGGCTCGAGACGCTGCACCATTCTCTCCTCGCCCCCGCCCTCGCGAGCGGCCGATGCCGCGGGAGGGGAAGTGTGCTGAGGCGCCGCTTCTCCAAAGATCGAGGAGGAGGGGCCAGCCATCTGCACTGAGGGCGAGGCCACGCCCTCTCCCGGAAGTGGCGCCGGCATCGAAGGCAGCAGCTGGTCACCAAGCGCGCCCTCGGTATCGGGAGGGGCCGCTCCTCCTGCCTGCATCCCTGAGTCTCCAGACATCGGAGGGGTAAGGGCAGGCATCGGCAGAGGCAGGTCCGCCTGCCTCTCGCTCTCGAGAGGCGCTGACGCCGAGTGCGTGAGCGCCACTTCGCCAGACAGCGCCGACGGCGGCAGGCTTCCAATGCCGAGCGGCTGCGCCGAGCTCGAAGGCTGAAGGAAGGAGAGCCGCGCAGCCTCGAGAGGGGGCGCTCGCTCACAGCGCTGCTGCACGGGCGGGAGGCGAGTTGGAGGTGAGTGGAGCGCTGTCTCGCTTCCCGCCTTTTTGCCCGGTCCCGAGAGGCCCGGAGAAGCCAGGGCGCCATCTTGGAGGGCAGCATCCTTTGCCTTCTTCACTTTCTTTTTGGCAAGTCCGCCATGTTGTGGCAACTTAGAGCCTGGTAAGTTGGGCGGCCTGGCAGTTTGGGCCGAAGGCGCTGGCGGGAGAAGGGCCCTTTCATACAATGCTGCTTTTAATCTGGAGACCCTGTTCTTTCGGGTCTGGGGAGTGAAAGATTGACAAATCTTGCATGGTTGAGCAAGATGAGCCTCTCCCAGACAGGCCAGGCACAGCGAGTGTCCGTCCGTGTCCGGGAGAGTATTTGGGCACTGAGTGCACCTCTTAAAGGACGTGGTCGCCATCTAATGGTAAAAGGGCGATCTGTCAAACAGCCGGTTGGGAGTAGGCAAGAGGAAGGTCAGAGAACAGTCCGAGTCAATTAGCCAGGCAAAAGACAAGCGGAGAAGTCAGGTACAGTCCGGGTCAGAGAGTTAGAGAGAAACGAGGGCCAGTCCGAGTCAAAACCAGTAATCTACCTACGAGTCAATCACGAAGAAGGTTCTCTAGTTGATCGCTGGGCGGATAAAGAGAACTGAGGGGGCCTGGCCCCGCATGGGCTATATATACTCGAGAGGGGAGGGGGGAGGGGGGGCGGGGCCAGGCAATGTCATAAATGTCATTTTTTAATTCTAGAAGGTTCCGAAGTTTGATCTGCGCAGGCGCAGGAATACCATGTGTGCAATTCGTAGTTGACTACGACAGGAAATGTCAAATTACATTATGGTTTTACAAATTAAGCACCAAAACAGTATGTTTGAAATCTAAGACACCTGGAAGACCAGAGTTGGGAACATACTGATATAATAGTCTCTAGAATCCCATACTGAGCATAGAGGAATGGCAACACTGGAAAACCAAAGTTTGCTAAGCACTAATATTGGTCTACTGTATCCAGAATCTCATCTGGAGCTGGGTGGCTCTCTGTTGGGAGGGCTTGCTTGTGCCTTCTGGCCTAGCAGAATGGGGCTGAACTGGATAGCCTCTTAAGGAAGGGGGTCTCTTGCGTTTCTAGGATTCTATGCCTCTAAGTATCCTTGCTTGGTTTAGAAGAGAAGGAGGAGGAGAAAAAGACCAGAAGTGCAAGTTGATGCAAGGCCGTCAGAGGTAAAAGAGGGAGGAGGAGGAAGAAGAGAGAGTGCTGGGGAAGAAAAAGGGAGGAGAGAGGGGATGATCTGGAGCAAAGTGTGTGTGTGTGTGCAGAAAAAAGGGGGTTCCCCCACCCACCCGGCCAGGTAAGGCAACAGGACTTCTCTCCCCACTTTCCTTTCTTCCAGCCACGACCCTTTTCCCCTCCTCAGTTTGGAAACAAGGCTGGGTTGGAGAGAATTCTCCAAAGCAGGAGAGCGAGGCTCTGTGTGTGCCAAGAGCAGAGGGAGAGAGGAGAGCCATTGAGTTTCCTTTTCCCCTCCTCGCTTCCTTTTTTACCTCCCATTCCTCTTTCTCTTTTGATTCACTCCCCTTCCCTCTGGAGGTGCGCTTTCCTCCTCCTTCTCTCACCTTTTGGTGCATGGGTAAAAAAGCCACCCGCTCTCATGAGCACATATCAAGGGGTGCAACGTTTCCAGTCAGCCACATGAGGATATCAGATAATACAGTGTCGGATGAGCAGAGCTCGGATAAATGAGACTCTACTGTATTATTATTATCGTAGTCAATTGTATCATTATATTATTATGATTATACTATATTATATTATTGTAATGTTGTAATTATGTAATAATATATAATAACAATAATATAGTATGGTAGTAGAACTGTGAAATTTGGGAACGCAGGAGTCACATGTTTGAAGAAACAATGACATGGATATGCTGATGAGGCTTTGATGAGCCATGCTTCTAATCTGGAACTTTGGTTGCATGAGCGTCAATGCTCACCAGGTTGGAAGCTCCTTATCCGCGGTCTGTTAATCTGAATTATGGCTCCATTAGGACGCCCACGAGCTCTTCCACGTCCTGACAGCCTCCTTGGAAGACGAGTGGGATCCCCATCCTTACCACCGAGTGGTGCCCCTCTTTGATGTCCAGGCCCTGCAGGAGACTGAAACCCCCCCAAAGCAGATCCTTTGCAGAACTCAAGGTAAACATCTGTCTGTCTGTCTGTCTATATCTTTTGACTTGGTTGGTTTGTAATATGACACAACAAAGGCAGACTTTCAAAGGCCCCTCCTTTCCGAGCGTTACAACATTTATATGTCGCCCTTGTCACCTTGAAGGGGTCTCAGAACAGCTTACAAGTTATATGTAAATACAATATATTATATTATTAGCATAGCACAATATTAGTACCATAATTCCCATATTGTACTATACCACAATATTATCATCATTGCACTATATTATATTATAATGTTGTAATATTATATAATAATATAAAGTAATTCTAATAAAAATGATAATAGCAATAATATAAAATGTAATAGTAATATAATAGATAATATATAAAATATATCAATAATAAAATGATAATATAATAACAATAGTAATATGATAATAGCAATAAAATAAAATTATATAATAATAATAATAGAAAAACTAATAAATAATAATAATAATAGAAAATAATAACCATGCCTTTGGAGTTTTTTCAGCAGTCTCCCTGCAGGCTTCCTGGAGGCGGCAGCACCCTTTCCATGGCAGGTTGGCCAGCAACATGATCTGCAAGCGCTGCAGGCATCAGGTATATAATAATAATAATAATAATAATAATTACATCGGTTGGAGGTAGATGGCACTATTTGATCTCTCCCGACAGAGGGCTAGCCACTTGTCTCTCTATTCCTTCCGTTCTCCCTTCCAGAGTCCACTCAGATATGACACCTTTGACAGCCTCTCCCTGAGCATCCCAGCCACTGTGTGGGTAAGCCTATTATTATTATTATTGTTACGACACAAAAACACAGTATAACACAGCAAGTGAGATATATATGCTGGATTTCGTATCACAAAATCACAAGTTGAACACTTCCCAAGCGTTTAGGACTGTGTGATGTATTTTCTAATGTTGCGCGCAGATCCAAGTAAGGTGGCCTTTTGCAGTTGACAGATCATTATTTTGTCAATGTTTATTGTTTCCAAATGCCGGCTGAACTCTTTTGACATGTTACCCATTGTGCCGATTACCACTGGGACCACCTGTTTATGCCAGAACCTTTGCAGTTCGATTTTGAGGTCCTGTTAATGGCTAGGTTTTTCCTGTTGTTTTTCCTCAATGCGGCTGTCACCCGGTATGGCAACATCAATAGTCCAAACTTTTTTTCTTTTCCACAATCCTGATGTCAGGTGACAGGTGTATTGTGTTCCAAAACTTTGTCAGTCTGGATTCAAAAGTGCCTCAGTATTTTTGTGTGTTCATTTTCCACTACTTTTGCAGGTTTATGATCAGTTCTTAACTACTGGCAGGTGGTACTTGTGACATAAGTTCCAATGAATCATTTGGAACACATAGTTGTGCCTCTGTTTGTAGTCTGTCTGTGCAATTTTCTTGCAGCAGCTGAAGATATGATCCATGGTTTCATCAGCTTCTTTGCACAGTCTGAATTTTGGGTCATCAGCTGATTTTTCGATCCTAGCCTTAATTGCATTTGTTCTGATGGCTTACTCCTGGGCTGCAAGAATCAGGCCTTCTATCTCATTTTCAGGGTTCCATTTATGAGACATAACCAGGTTGTCATCATCTTCTCCTTCTTCTATAATATTTTATTAAATAATCCTTATTATTATTATATTAAATATATTATTGTTATTATTCAATATTATTGATAATAAATATATTATTATAAATTACTTTTAATTATTATAATAACATGTTATATATTATTAAATTATTAAGCATTACAAAATATTGTATTATGTATTAAATATAATATTATAAAATATACAATATTATATTATTTATTATATATTAAATATATTATTATACAATATTAAATTACTAATAAATATTACAAAACTAGCTAAACTTGGCTATGCTTTGCTGTGGCTCAGTCTGATATGAAATGAATGAGATAGTAAATAAAAATATTGTTGCAAACATAGATACACCAAGGAAACACACCATTCAATTCAATACCCTGCCTTGCTTTGCTGTGTCTATATGGAAAGAAAAGAAAGAGGTTTTTTACCAGAAATCATTTTTATTGTAAAACTAGTGGACTGACTACATTTTTTTTGTTTGTCCATTTTCTGCATAAACATAAAGAGCAGATGATTTACTGACTCTGGAGTATGCGACATATAAGTGCCCCTGAGAGAAGTAATTGTTTTCTAATTTCAAACAGCACACTTACAAAGATTGCCCCTGCGCGAAGCAAGGTGTATTGGAAATTGAAGTACTTTGTACTTGGACTCCATGTTGGTTGGAATGAGTAGTATTTACGGAAGTAGTATGTCTTCACCTTAGATGGGAAGGTGATTTTCCTGTTTCTAGATTTGTAGGTGCAATGCTGCTCATATTATAGCCGGCGAAACCAGCGGCACTAAAAATCCCAAACACATTGACTTCCCCTGTACTATTTGCATTTCCAATAGCAACCAATCACAGATCAGCTGTCATTTCTTGTACTGCGGAGGTGAAATGATAGCCACTCTGTGATTGGTTGGTATTACTTATACTGCTGAGGTATAGAGAAAGCAGCTCTGTTATGGGTTATTTCTTTTACTGCTGAGGTAAAAGGAAAGCTGCGCAGTGATTGGTTGCTAGAGCTCAGTTTTAATTTCTTATCCTGCAGTGGTAAAATGAAAGCTAGGCTATGAGTGGTTGCTTTGGACTTCACAGATTCCATTTTGTCTATTCCTGGACTGCTAGTTTTATTCTAATATACATGTGTATTCAAATACACCATTGTGTCAAAATTTCATTTAACTATAAAAATGTGTGTATTGAAATGCAACGTTGTGTCAAAATGTCAAGTCCATTGACGGATTACTTTTCGAGTTTTGCAAGCACAAACATACGCAGGCTGAAATTTTATATATAAAAATATTGTATTATGTATTATATATATTATTATAATAAAATATCATTCTTATACAGTATTATATTGTTTACTATATATTATTACATATATTATTATACAATATTAAATTATTATTATTTAATATTGTATTGGTTAAAAGGTTTCCCCCTGACATTAAGTCTAGTTGAGTCTGACTCTGGGGGTTGGTGCTCATCTCCATTTCTAAACCGAAGAGCTGCTGTTGTCTGTAGATACTTCCAAGGTCATTTGGCCAGCATGACTGCATGGAGCGCCGTTACCTTTCCGCTGGAGCGGTACCTATTGATCTACTCATATTTGCATGTTTTCGAAGTGTTAGGAGCCACCGGTGGTGCTGTGGGTTGAACCACTGAGCTGCTGAACTTGCTGATTGAAAGGTCGCAGGTTTGAATCCGGGGAGTGGTGTGAGCTCCCGCTATTATCCCCAGCTTCTGCCAACAAAATATTGTATTATGTATTAAATATAATATATTATTAATATACAACATTATTAATTATTATTATTGTTGTCATTGTTATGTTATAAAATTACTGCAGGGAGGACCCGTGACGCTGGAGCAGTGCCTCCGCCACTTTGTCTCCTCCGAGTCGGTCCAAGGCGTCGAGTGTGACTCCTGCAACAAGGTCTCTTGCTTATTATTATTATTATTATTATTATTACCTAGGTTTTTGATTTTTAAGTTAATTAAAATAATGTAATTTAAGCGTGTTTCAAATGTTTATTATAAACTGTTATCATTATTAATATTATTAATAGCTTTGAATAATATAACAATAATATATTTTATATTTATATTTTTCTATAATCACGTTTACTTTTAAAAAATTAACCGTTATCAGATATTAATATGATGATAATGATGTCGGTTGTTTTGCATTATAAAGTAACAATTCATTATTATAGTTGTTATTATGTGGATTTTTAATTTATTAAAATAGCAGAACTGTTTCAAATAGTCAGAGGATTGTTAAATCCCATCTCCCAAGATGGCATTCCTGACAACTTGGCGGCTTGCTGTGAAGCGTTTGCTCGGTTCTTTGCAGACAAAGTTGCTCTGATCCATTCTGGCTTGGACACAATGTTAACAGCAGTCTCTGAGGATGTAACATGAGCACCTGCTTGTCTGGTTTTGGTGGATTCATTTCAATTCGTGGAGCTTGAGGATGTGAACAAGATCCTTGGAGAAGTGAGGGCAAGCACATGCATCCTAGACCCCTGCCCATCCTGGCTGATAAAGGAAGCCAGAGGGGGTTTGGCAGAGTGGGTGAAGGTGGTGGTGAATGCCTCCCTACAGGAAGACACATTTCCAGCAGCTTAAAGGGAGCTGTTATAAAACTGCTGTTGAAAAAAAATCACTGGATCCCACTCAATTAATCAACTTTCGGCCAGTTTCCGATTTCCCCTTCTTGGACAAAATCATGGAGTTGTGGTGGCCTCACGACTCTAGGAGCTCTTGGAAGGAACGGACTATCTGGATCCGGCGCAGTCTGGCTCTAGGCCGGGACATGAAACTGAAACAGTCATGGTCGTCTTAGTGGATGATCTACGCCGGGAACTGGACAGGAGGAATGTGTCCCTGTTGGTTCTGCTGGACCTCTCAGCGGCCTTAATACCGTAGACCACGGTATCCTTCTGGGGCGCCTCGCAGGGATGGGCCTTGGAGGTACTGTTCTGCAGTGGCTTCAGTCCTTCCTGGAGGGTTGTTCCCAGAAGGTATTGGGGGACACCTGCTCGGCCCCACAGCCATTGTCCTGTGGGGTCCCGCAGGGCTCAATATTGCCCCCCATATTGTTTAACATCTACATGAAACCGCTGGGAGAAATAATCTGGAGTTTTTGAATTCGATGTCACCTGTATGCAGACAACATACAACTCTATCACTCCTTTCCACCTGCTACTAAGGAAGCTGTTCAGGTCTTGAACTGGTGCTTGGCAGCCGTGTCGGTCTGGATGGGAGCAAACAAATTGAAATTGAATCCAGACAAGATTAGTGAGCAAATTCTTCAGGTAGCGCAGAGTTGTCTTCCATCTCTGAAGCCAAGAAAGAACAGTGGATAAAGTCCACATAGGAGCAGTCAGAAGGCCTGGAAGCTGCTAAGACGGTTGAGCAATGATCCCTCACAAACTAATACCCATGCCAACATAAAGGCAGATCAGATAGCGCATCAACTTCTGAAGGATGGGAAACCCAACCTTGTCACCAAACAAGGAAGGAAACCAATAGTCAGACAACCAGATAATGAGAACAACAATCTTTGTTATTATATTGATATTATCAATACTTATTATTGCAATGATTATTCTGTGGGCTCTCCACTTTTAAATTTATTATTATTATTCTGTATTTTAAAATTTTATGATTATAAAATATTCTATTGATATTATTATTTGGTGGTTTTTTTCCTTTTTTAAAATGTATTATTATTGTTGTTGTTATTATTTCTTGCAGGTTGGAACACCAGGGAGGGCGGAAGGTGGGCGCAGCACTTTTGTGAAGCAGCTGAGGCTGGGCAAGGCAAGCAAGGCTGTTTTTTAAAGGATCACATTATTATTAAATAGTATTGTTGAATTATACTATGAAATATTATTGAATTATATTATTACACAATATTACTATTAAATATTATTATTACATATTAATATTTATAATATTAATAATTATCAAATATTGAATTAGAATATTGAATATTACTATTAAATATTAAATATTATTGAATTATATTGTTACATGTAGTATTAAATATTATTAAATTTAAATGTTATTGAAATATTAAATATTAAATTATTAAATATTGTTTAATATTATTAAATATTGAATAGTGTTAAATGTTGACTATTGTTGAATTATTAAATATTATTGGCTATTGGCATTATTAACTATGATGATGAAATGATTATGCTTTGCAGCTGCCTCAGTGCCTGTGCCTGCACTTGCAGCGGCTGAGCTGGTCTGGGCGGTGTGGCCAAGCTCTCAAACGCCGAGAACGCGTCCTCTTTGGGGAGACCCTGGCCCTATGCCCCTTCCGACACAGCCCCTCCCGGACAGGTAGGAGACCATCATCAGGGCCAACCATCATATTTAATCATTATTACTGTTGAATAGTATTAAATACTATTAGATATTATTATTATTGAATTATATTAATAAATATTATTAAATATTATGGTTGAATTATATTATTGGATATTATTCTTGAATATTATTGTTGCATCTTATTATTAAACATTGCTAAATATTATTGAATTAATACTAATATTAAGTAATAGAATATAAGAATTAATATAATATTAATTATATTAAATAAATGGTATTATTATTAGTAATTATTATAATAGAATTCTAGAATTTAGGTTATTACTACTACTACTACTAATAATAATACTAATATTCTAACTCTCTGTGCAGATGCTGATCCGCCATCAGATGGCAAAACTGCTTTGGCCAATGGTGCCTGCCCCGCCCTCCCTGACCGCAGGTGAGTTCATCCAGAGGTTGATTCATGGTCAATCGAGGGTCAAATGAGGGCCAATCGAGACGGTCAGTCGAGAGGTTGATTCAAGACCAATCAAGATGATCAATCAAAGGGTCAATTGAGGATTTGATTCGGGGTCAATCGAGGGGTCAATCAAGGGGCCCACTGAGGCCAATCGAAGGTCAAGGGAGGGCCAGTCAAGGGGTTGATTAAGGGTCAAGTTGAGAAGGTCATTCAAGAGGTTAATTGAAGATCAATTGAGGGATAGATCGAGGGCCATCGAAGGTCAACTGAGGGGTCCATTGAGGGCCATCAAAGATCAATGGAGGGGCTCATTAAGTTGATTGAGGGTCAATCGAGGGGCTCTCTCTCGAGGGGCCCTTTGAGGGCAATCGAAGGTCAGTTGAAGGCTAATTGATGGGTTGATTTGGTGTCAATTGAGAGGTCCATCGAGGGGTTGATTCTTGGTCAATCGAAGGTCAATTGAGGAGGTCAGTTGAGAGGTTGATTGAGAGTCAATTAAGGGGTCCATCAAGAATCAATCAAGGGGTCAATGGGGGGTCCATCGAGAATAAATTGAGGACTCCATCAAGGGCAATCCAAGGTCAATGGAGGGGATCCATCAAGGGGTTGATTCAGGGTCAATTGCGGGTTCCATCGAGGATCAATCAAGGGGTCAATTGAGGGTCCATCGAAAATCAGTTGAGTTCATCAAAGGCAATTGAAGGTCAACTGAGGGGTCCTTCAAGGGGCCAATTGAGAAGTTAATCGAGGGCCAGTTTAGGGGTCCACCAAGGGGTTGGTTGAAGGTCAGCTGAAGGTTCCACTGAGGGATTGATTCTGGGTCAATTGAGTGGTCAATTGAAATCAGTTGAGAGGTTGATTCAGGGTCAATTGAGAGGTCAATCAAGGGCATCAAAGGTCAATCGAGGGGTTGCTACAGGGTCAATTGAGAAGTCCATTTAGGGAAACTGAAGGTCAATCAAAGGTCAATATATGTAAGCCGTCTTGAGTCCCCTATGGGGTTGAGAAGGGCGGTGTTTAAATACAGTGAATAAATAAATAAACTGAGGAGTCAATTGAGGGGCTGATTTTGGGTCAATTGAGAGGCCAATCGAGAAAGTCAGCCAAGAGGTTGATTGAGGGTCAATTGGGAATCAACGGAGGGGTCCATCAAGGGGACTTGCATAGGGGATTCCAATTCCCATCATCTTCCCCTCTCTTGTCCTGCAGCTCCGGATCCTGCGCCTACCGCTTGATGGCAGTGGTGGTGCACCACGGGGACATGCACTCAGGGCACTTTGTGACCTTCCGTCGCTCACCAGCCTCCCCCCGCTGGCTCTGGGCCTCGGATGACGTTGTGCGGAGGAGCTCCTTGCAGGAAGTCCTGGCCTCCAGCGCCTACCTGCTCTTCTATGAACGCATCCAGACAACAAAGACGACCTGAGGCTTCCATCCGACTGATATATTCTTCCTCCCACAAGAGGGACCAGGACAAAGGCAGCGGTGCTCCACAGAGTTCGGTGTTTTTCAAGAAGCGCTTCCCACTTTCCAGGCACTTTATGACCCTCCTCTAAGTGCCTTGACCTCCCCTCAGGGTCTTCCAGACGGCGTCTGTCAAGGGGGCCATTTAAGGGTTGATCTGAGGACAATCGAGAGGGTCGATTAAGGGGACAATCGAGGGTTAATCTGAGGACAATTGAAGGGTTAATTGAGGGCCAATTGAGAGAGTCAATTGAGAATCAATCGAGGGGCTAATAGAGGGTCAGTTGGGAAGGTTAGCGGAGAAAGTCAAGGTTGACTGAGGATCAATCAAAAGCCAGTGGAGGAGTTTATTCAGGGTCAATCGAAACATTGAATCAGGGTCCATCAAGAATCTATTGAGGGCCAATCAAAGGCTCCATTGAGGGCAAGCAAAGGTCAACTGCAGGGTCATCTCAAGGTCCATTGAGGGGTCAATTAAGAATCAGTTGAGGGCCAATTGAAGGGTCCATTGAGGGGTTGATTCATGGCCAATTGAGGGGTCCACCGAAGGTCAACTGAGAGATCCATCAATTGAGGGGTCCATCGAGGGCCAATTGACAAGGTCAGTTGAGAGATCAATCAAGAATTAGTTCAGGAGTTCATCAAAGGTTAACTGAAGGGGTAAATTCAGGGTCCATTGAGAATCAATTGAGGGCCAATCGAGTTCCTCAAAGAGTTGATTCAGGGTCTATCAAGAGAGTCAATCAAGGAATCCATTGAGCTTTGATTGAGGGGTTTGTCAAGGATTCAGTGGAGAGGATCCATTGAGGTGGTGCATCATCCCCTTTCCAGTGAAACACTCAAATAAAAATAGTCTTCCTCATACATAATATATATATATATATCCTTTATTTAAATATAGATAATAATTGGCTATGGCTCAAGTCTCCGGGAGAGTGGATTTATGGGCCAACATGGCTGCCCCGGACGTCCCGGAAGGTCAGGTTCACCCGGGGGCCCGTGACCCCCCTGCGGGCAGGGAGGCCGTGACGCCAATGCTGGTTGGTGGGGAAGCGCATCACCAGGAGGCTCCCATGCTCCAGGTGCAGCCAGACAGGGGTGGGGTGACTGGGGGTGGAGTGGCCTTTGCTGCCACAGTGCCGGAAGACAAAGTCCCGCCCGGCCCCAAAGGAGACTGAGGCAATGGGGCTGCGCGGCTCCAGCTCCCGCTCATCGTCCCGGTGCTCCCCCATGCGGTCCCGGCCATCCTTGTACCTGCAGAAAAGGAGTGTTCAGCTTTCTCCCTTGTCCAACTCTGAGAAGGACCACTTTTTTCAGTTCTGAGGACTACTCGCTCATTTCTCCAGATCCTACTTTCTCCCTTCTCCAGATCTGAGAAAGACTCCCTTTTCCACCTCTTAGAGGCCCTACTTTCTGCCTTCGTTTTTCAGCTTTGAGATTGCCTACTTTCTTCGTTCTCCACCTCTGAGAAGGACTACTCCTTATTCAGGCCCTACTTTCTCTACCTCTGAGAAGGTCTACTTTTCCCAGCTCTGAGATGACCTGCTTTCTTTTTCTCCAGCTCTGAAAAGGCCCACTTTTTACCACATCTGAAAAGGACTACTCTCTCCTTTCTCCAGGCCCCATTTTCTCCCTTCTCCACCTGATAAGGAGGAATTTTCCCAGCTCCGAAAGGCCCTAAATCCTATTAAATCACCTGTTTATGAGGACAAAATTGAAGCTATGCCCGGTGACTGCCTGGACACATTCCCTGACGCGCTGCAGCACGGGGATCCAGGGCTTCGGGGAGAAAGTGGCCCCCGAATAGGTATAGCTCAGCCCCGCATCTCCATAGGCCACCTGCTTGCGCGGGACGTTGTGCCACTTCCCAAACACATACAGCTTGGCCAAATCCCCTATTCGTAAGAGAGAGAAAATAAAGATAAATATTAACTAAACTTTTGTATGGCCGCCCATTAAGTTGAACGTCGATATGGTGTCGTCAGCATAGCTGACAAATACTACACCTCCCTTTGAAGTTCGAGGAGGGAATAAACACAAACACATATATAGTATAATATATAATTCTATAAAGTATAATATGTAATATAAAATAAATATATATATAATAAATAAAATATATAATAACATATAACTATATTATTATATTCAGCTTAGTTTTATCTGTAGCATTAGAGGGATGTTTCCTGTGAATAAGGATCACATAGTGCAATACTATTACTACTTTTATTAATTATATTTTAATTAATAATAATATATTAAATATCATTATATTGATATTTAATATTATAGTATATATTATATATAATTATATACTAGCAGTCCCCTGCCACGCGTTGCTGTGGCCCAGTCTGTTGATCTGGAAAATAAAGTCATGAGAAAGTGTTGGTTTCTAATATATGTAATGTCTTTATGCTTGTGGGAAAACAGTACTTCTTGTTGTTTCTTTATCAGTGTTGATATGGAGATTGTCTGGTTTGGTTTGCCTTCTCTGGAACATGAAACATATCATTGTCCTTCTTTAGGGGTCCCTTTCAAATCTTTGATACTGCATCTGTCATATACATATATGAGCGTGTGTGTGAATGGCTGGATGGTTCTTTGTCAGGAGGGCTTTAATTATGTTTTCTTCCCCTGGTGAAGGGATTTGGACTGGATGGCCTTAAGGCAGCATTTCTCAACCTGGGAAGTCAAGACCCCGGGGGAGGGGTCACCAGGGGGATGTCAGAAGGGTCACCAAAGGCCACCAGAAAACACAGTATTTTCTGTTGGTCATGGGGATTCTGTGTGGGATGTTTGGCCCAATTCCATCGTTGGTGGGGTTTAGACTGCTCTTTGATTGTAAGTGAACTAGAAATCCCAGCAACTACATGTTTCCCATGAATAAGGATCCTATAGTGCAGCAGTTCTCAACCTGGGGGTCGTGATCCCCAGAGGGGTTGCGGCACCATGTCCATTGGCCCTGCCCCCTCCACCAGGCTGCGCAGTGCTGCCTCTGTTCTGTGTTTTTTGCCACCTGCCGAGTTTGGCAGTTGGCGTGACCAGGACAAGAGGCAAAATGTGAGGCCAGGCCACGCGGTGCTGCCTCCCTCGTCTGGCTTTCGTCGCTTGCCAGGCCCGACGGGCGGTGCAAGCCAGGCAAGGGGCTTCCCGTGAGGCCAGGACATGCGGTGGTGCCTCCCTCACCTGGCATTTGCCATTTGCCAGGCCCTACGGGTAGCGTGAGCCAGGCAAGGGAGAAGAAAAGAAGGAAAGGGAGGAAAAAGGAAGGAAGGAAAGAAGGAGAGAAGAAAAGGAAGAGAGAGAAGGAAGGAAGGGAGAAGGAAAGGGGAGGAAAAAATGAAGGAAACAAAGAGAGAGAAGGGGAAAAAAGAGAGAGAGGAAGGAAGGAAAGAAAGAAAGAGAAGGAAGGAAGGCACCTGGGGCTGCAGGGCTGGCAGGCAGTGGAAGGCACATCCGTCTCTTCGTCACGCTCCTAGTCTTCGGCCACTTTCCTCTTGCTGCTCCCTGTTGCCCCCGGACAAGAAACCAGCAGCAGCAACCAGACCAGCAGCAGGGCCAAGGGGCAGCAAGAGGAGAGCAGCCGAAGACTATGAGCGTAGCGACGAGAGACAGATGCACCTCCCGCTGCCTTCCAGCCCTACAGCCCCAGTCATGTCGCACCCCGCCTCGGATCCCCTGGTGCTCTACCGGTGGAGCTAGAGTATCCGAGGTCAGCGCCCTTCGGGACTGGGGGCAGGAAAGCCCCGGCCTGCTTGCCTGCATTCCTTCCTTCCCTCCCTCCTTTTGCCTTTCTTTTCTTTCCCCCTTCCTTCCTTTTATTATATCAATTAATATATATTTATATTACATTAAATATATCAATATAGTAAAACTATACTAATATAATATTATTTTAAATTATATTATAATATATTTTATTATAGCATTTAATAATAATAACAATCTTTTTTTACCCCCCCCCCCCCCGGAGAGACTCAAGGCAGCTTCCAAAAAAGAAAAAATGGCAAACATTGAATGCCATGTGCAATAGCAAATTAAGCAATCTTGGCTAAGACATATAACTCTGTCAGGCCTTATAAATACCCCCATAAGTATATTAAAGCATTAAAATCTCTATAAATAAAAATATAGAAGTATAAAAATATAAATATATAACAATATATAAATATATAGCTCTTCAATAAGTCAGATGGGTTAGAATCAATGGTTTCTATTAAATTAAATTACGCATATTAAATGAAATATTACATGTAAGATATAATATTCTAAACAAAATATGGAAACTTTTGTATGGCCCACCAATAAGCTGAACGTTGCTATGGTGTTGTCAGTGTACCTTGCAAATACTCGATGTCCCGTTCGAGTTCAAGAAGGATCCCGTCAGCTTCGCTTTTGCTGAAAAGGATCCTATAATCGCAATGTAGGCCCTCAGCCCGGATTTCCTTCCATATGGCTTCTTTTTCCTCCACTCCATTCTTCTCCTCCTCTTCCAATCCAAGTGGGTTCCTTTTCTTCTTGATGAGGAATTTGTCCATCCTAAATTAGTTACCTGGGAAAGGAAAGGAACAAGCATCAAGATGATGATGATAATAATAATAATAATAATAATAATAAATGGTATAATAATATAATGAACATATTATAATAAAGTATAACCAAAATATGTTTTACTAATATAATAATACTATGATATAATAGGGTATAAGGTAATAGTATAGTAATATAATATACTGTATGTTTTAATATAATAATACTATAATATAATATGGTATAATAATATAATACTTTAATAGAACAATATAATAATAGGGTTGCTGTGAGTTTTTCGGGCTGTATGGCCGTATTCCAGAAGCATTCTCTCCTGACGTTTGCCAACAATTATGGCAGGAATCCTCACAGTTTGTGAGGTCTGTTGGAAACTAGGCAAGAAGAGTTTATATATCTTTGGAATAATGTCCAGGGTGGGAGAAAGGACTTTTGTCTCTTTGAGGCAGATGTGAATGAAGAAACACAATCTACAAACTATCTGCAGACCCACTAAGAAAATCCAACAAATGCTATGTTCATCAAAGGACAAGAGGGATCCTCTGTATACCATGCAGCTGTGGACAAGTCTCCATAGGGACCAAACGCAGCAGCATTGCCCAGACACAAATCAAGGAACATGAAAGGCACTGCAGACTAATCCAACCAGAGAAGTCAGCCATAGTAGAGCACTTGATGAATCAACGTGGACAATGTTTATTTATCGTGTCAGGGGCAACCAGACAGTTGTATTACATTTCTAACAGAACAAAACAAACAAACAAACAGACAAAACACAAAATTTGCAAGCTTGATAGTTGATTAAATGTCCTTTGACCAGTAGCTGGCCACTTGGAGTGCCTCTGGTGTTGCCGCAAGGAGGTCCTCCATCGTGCATGTGGCAGGGCCCAGGTTGCATTGCAGCAGGTGGTCAGTGGTTTGCTCTTCTCCACACTCGCATGTCGTGGATTCCACTTTGTAGCCCCATTTCTTGAGGTTGGCTCTGCATCTCGTGGGGCCAGAGCGCAGTCTGTTCAGCGCCTTCCAAGTCGCCCAGTTTTCTGTGTGCCCAGGGGGGAGTCTCTCATTTGGTATCAGCCATTGGTTGAGGTTCTGGGTTTGAACCTGCCACTTTTGGACTCTTGCTTGCTGGGGTATTACAGCGAGTGTCTCGGTAGATCTTAGAAAACTCTGTCTTGTTTTAAGTTGTCGAGGTGCTGGCTGATACCCAAACAAGGGATGAGCTGGAGATGTCGCTGCCTTGGTTCTTTCACTATTGGCTGCTACTTCCCGGCAGATATCAGGTGGTGCAATACAGGGGTCCCCAAACTACTGCCCGCGGGCCGTATGCGGTCCGCCGAAGGCATTTCTCCAACCTGCGCGGCCTGGCCACGCCCACCCGGCGCCGCTCCGCCAATTGCGGACACCCTCTGCTCCGGCCGCTCTGCCTGTGTGGGAGGGAGAAGCCTCCCAGGTGGGTCCTCTGCAGAGCAGAGCGGCCAGATCAGAGGGTGTCCGCAATTGACGGAGCGGCGCAGGGTGGGCGTGGCCAGGGAACGCCGGCGTGGTGAAGGCAGGTGAACTACAACTCCAAAACTCAAGGTCAATGCCCACTAAACCCAGTATTTTCTGTTGTTCATGGGAGTTCTGTATACCAAGACTAGTTCAATTCCATCATTGGTGGAGTCCAGAATGCTCTTTGAATGAACTATAAATCCCAGCAAATACAACCCCCAAACACCACCAGTGTTCACATTTGGACATATTGAGTATCAGTGCCAAGTTTGGTCCAGATCTATCATTGAGTCCACAGTGATTTATGGAGGCAGGTGAACTACAACTCCAAAACCAAAGGACACTGCCCACCAAACCCTTCCAGTATTTTCTGTTGGTCATGGGAGAACTGTGTGCCAAGTTTGGTTCAATTCCATTGTTGATGGGGTTCAGAATGGTCTTTGATTGTAGGTGAACTATAAATCCCAGCAACTACAACTCCCAAATGTAAAGATTCTATTTTCCCCAAACACCACCAGTGTTCAAATTTGGGCATATTGAGTATTTGTGCCAAGTTTGTTCCCGATCCATCATTGTTTGAGTCCACAATGATCTCTGAATGTAGGTGAACTACAACTCCAAAACGAAAGGACATTGCCCACCAAACCCTTCCAGTATTTTCAGTTGGTCATGGGAGAAATGTGTGCCAAGTTTGGTTCAATTCCATCGTTGGTGGGGTTCAAAATGCTCTGTGATTGTAGTTGAACTATAAATCCCAGTAACTACAACTCCCAAATGACAAAATCACTTTTTTGAGTGAAGGACATACATTGGGTTGTTAGGTGTCTTGTGTCCAAAATTGGTGTCAATTCGTCCAGTGGTTTTTGAGTTCTGTTAATCCCACAAACGAAGATTTTTATTTATATAGAAGTGTGGGTTTTTGTTTTGATTTTGGGGGGGGGGGGGGTTGCACTGCAAATAATATATGTGAAGAGTGCATAGGAAATCATTCAAATTTTTTTTGCGGTACTGTGACCCGGCCCTCTGTTCAAAATGTTTGGGGACCCCTGGGCCAGACAGTGTAATTTCTCCAGTGGTGTAGGGCGCAGACACACCGTGATAATGCGGCATGTCTCATTAAGAGCCACATCCACTGTTTTAGCGTGGTGAGATGTGTTCCACACTGGGCATGCATACTCAGCAGCAGAGTAGCATAGCGCAAGGGCAGATGTCTTCACTGTGTCTGGTTGTGATCCCCAGGTTGTGCCAGTCAGCTTTCGTATGATATTGTTTCTAGCACCCATTTTTTGCTTGATATTCAGGCAGTGCTTCTTGTAGGTCAGGGCACGGTCCAGAAATTTGGGTGTGCTGCAATGCTCCAGTGGTATTCCTTCCCAGGTAATCCTCAGAACTCGGGATGCTTGTCTGTTCTTAAGGTGAAAAGCACATGTCTGTGTTTTAGATGGGTTAAGGATCAGCTGGTTTTCCCTGTAATAGGCGGTAAGGGCACCTAGAGATTCGGAGAGCTTCTGTTCAACCATCCCAAAGCTCCCTGCTTGAGCAGTAATGGCACGATCATCAGCATAGATGAAGCTCTCTGTCCCTTCTGGCAGTGGCTGGTCATTTGTGTAGATGTTGAACATGGATGGAGCAAACATGCTCCCCTGAGGCAGGCCGTTCTTCTGTTTCCGCCATCTACTTCTCTGGCCTGGAACTCGACAAAAAAGCTCCTGTTTTGTAGCAGGTTTCCTATGAGGCGGGTGAGGTAGTAATCCTTTGTCTCTCATGGGGGACATGAGAGAAGCCTCCTTGCAGGATTGCAAGAAATCCGGGCGTCCCCTGGGCAACGTCTTCGTAGACGGCTGATTCTCTCACTCCAGAAGCAACCAGAAACGTGGACAATGAGAACACAGAAATGCTGGGCCACTTTAACAACCACAATGTCAGACTACACACAGAAGCCGCTGAAATCCACAAGAAGCATGTGGACAATTACAACAGAAAAGAGGAAACAACAAAAATGAAAAAAATCTGGCTCCCAGTATTAAAGACCTCTAAAATCAGGACAGTAAATAAAGAACAGGGGAATTCCACACAAGAAACAATCAGGGCCAGCTAATCACCTCCTAACAAAGGACCCCCCAGGCAGCAACCAGCCAGACCTTGAAACTGAAAGGCCATTAAATGCTAATCAAGGTGGACAATTGCAACATCCACACCTAGCTCCAACAGACAAAGAGTTCTTTTTCCAACCCTGGATATTCCACAGATATATAAACCCCTCTTGCCTAGTTGCTAACAGACCTCACAACCTCTGAGGATGCCCGCCACAGATGCAGGTGAAACGTCAGGAAAGAATGCTTCTAAAACATGGCCATACAGCCCGGAACACTCACAGCAACCTAATAATTGTAATATTCTAGTAATACATCAATATAAAAGAACAATTTAATAATATAGTCTTGTATAATAATAAAATTATAATATGATAGCAGTATTATAATATTTTAGATTAAAATAGGCCTATATATATATATATAATAGTTTCTAAATGTAAATAAATATTATATAACTACATATAATATATACATATAAATACAAATAAAAGTATATAAATATAAATAAATCCTATATATATATATATATATACACACACACACAAGGTATTAAAATAAAAAACTAATAGTATATAAATATACAACTATAAATAGTATTTAAGTATAAATATGATAAAAATTGGCGGCCCCGTCACACTCTCTCAGCTTCACAGCAATACATAGCTCTAAATGAAAACTGCGCATGCGCACAGCCACCCGTTTGATGTCTTCCGTCTTACCTCTGAAGCGTGCCTGAAGAGAAGCAGCAATGTGCACGCGCAGAGTCGAGACCGCTAAGCTCCGCCAACACGTCTCCGAGGGGGCGGGACTTCCCGAGCCGCGCATGCGTAGTGCTTTCCGCGCCAATTTCGAGCCGAGAGGCAGACAGAGCGAGACGCGGAGGAGTAGTCGCCATGATAGGGCAGAGGACCCTGCGGTCTTTCTTCTCCCCGGTCGCTGCCGAGAAGCGGAGTCGACCCGCAGATAGCAATGGAGACGCCGATGAAAAGGTAGAATTCGGCTTTTTGGGCTTCTCTGAGGCGAAAGAGTCACCATTCAACGGACATCCAATCAGAGAGCGGGAGGGGCGGGGCCAAAGCGGGTTTGTCCAATGAGGGCGGGGTAGAGGCCGGACCTTTCCTCCTGGCGGGCCAATGGGGAGCACAGAAAGGCGGGGTTTCTTTTTAGGCGGGAAATTCCATCTTCCCCCAAGGGGAGAAGCCACTGTGTTTCTAATATTCCAATCAGGAGGTGGGGAGGGGCGGGGCAATAGTGGCACTGTCCAATGAGGGCGGGTTTGGAGGCGGTACCTTTCCTCTCGGCGGGTAAAAGGAACAAGGCATGGGGGTTCCTTTCTATGCGGGATCTTCTCCCCTAAAGGGGAGGGGCCTTGTGATCCTCAAGCCAATTAGAAAACGGGCTGTCTAGTGAGGGCGGTGCTGTCCAGTGAGGCAGGGTGGAGGCTGGCCAATGAGGAGCCAGAAGGGGCGTGGTTTCTGTTTGGGCGGGAAATAGTATACTTGAGCTCATCCATGCCATCCTCCCCCAAAGGGGTGAAGCATAGTGTTCCTCGCCTGCCAATCAGGAAGCAGGAGGGGAGGTACTGTCCAATGAGGATGGTATGGAGGCGGGACCTTCCCGCGACCCATTGAGTCCAGAGGGGCGTGGCTTCGATTTGGGCGGGAAAGAATGAACTCCCAATCAGGAAGCAGGGGCGGGGCCACTAGTGCTACTAGGCATGGCTTACTCAATGAGGCAGAGGGAAGGTGGGGCTTGAGGAAACAGCGGGCCAATGGGGACCTCGGAGGGCGTGTTTTTCCCGGGAAAGCCACGGAAGTCAGCGCATTGTGATTTATTTATTTACCTTATGTATATCCCGCCTTTCTCGACCCGGAGGGGCACGCAGGGCGGCTTACAATCGCACCTCCATGGGGCCTCAAAACATACCACATCAGTTAAAACCTAAGTTAAACCTTGAAGCACAATGCTAGGGAGGTTTCGGACCTTCCTGACTGGCTGCGTGCCTTTTTGGCAGCCCTGCAAAAGAGCCAAGGCGGAGCCGGGGCCCCCGCTCAGCCCGGAGCAGCTGGAGCGCATCCGGAGGAACAAAGAGGCGGCCCAGCAGAGGCTGCGCCAGGCCCGCTCCGGAGGAGGAGGCGCCCTCCTCACCGACCAGATCGCCCCCGCCTGGAAAGCGGCCCTCGAGCACGAGTTCCACAAGCCCTACTTCAGCCAGGTACATCTTCTTCTTATTGTTATATATCGGGAGAGAGTATATCATATAGAGTTATATATTATAATATACTAGCCCTCCCCAGCCACGTGTTGCTGTGGCCCACTCTGGTGCTCTGGAAAAGAAAGTAATGAGAAAGTGTTATTTTCTAATATATGTAATGCCTTTCTGCATGTGGGTAAACAGTATTTCTTGCTGTTTCTTTGTCAGTGTTGATGTGGAGAGTGTCTGGTTTGCCTACTCTGAAACATGCAACAGATAATTGTCCTTCTTTAGGAGTCCCTTTCAAATCTATGATACTATATCTGTGTGAATCATATCTATCTCTATCTATGGCTGGATGGCTCTTTGTCAGGAGGGCTTTGATTATGTTTTCTTGCCCTGGTGAAGGGAGTTGGACTGGATGGCCTTAAGGAAGCATTTCTCAACCTGGGGCTCAGGACCCTGGGGGAGGGTCGTGAAGGGGGTGTCAGAAGGGTCGCCAAAGACCACCAGAAAACACAGTATTTTCTGTTGGGCATGGGGGTTCTGTGTGGGAAGTTTGCCCCAATTCTGTCATTGGTGGAGTTCAGAATGCTCTTTGATTGTAGGTGAACTATAAATCCCAGTAACTACAACTCCCAAATGTCAAAGTCTGTTTTCCCCCAAACTCCATCTGTGTTCATATTTGGACATATGGAGTATTCATGCCAAGTTTGGTCCAGAACCATCATTGTTTGAGTCCACAGTGCTGTCTGGATGTAGGTGAACTACAACTCCCAAACTCAAGGTCAATGCTCACCAAACCCTTCTATTGTTTTCTGTTGGTCATGAGAGTAATGTGTGCCATGTCCACAGTGCTCTCTGAACTGAACGTGGCATTGTGTTAAAATCTGCCTTTACTATTAAAACACAAGTGAATTCGATTGCAATATTGTGTTAAAATTTTAAGTCACTCAACCATCTATTTTTTGAGTTTTGCAAGCAGAAAAATACGCAGGTTGATATTTTATATATAAAGATAATAATAATAAATATAATAAAATATAATAATACATAATATAATTATAATAATATAACAATATCAATTATAATAGAATATAATAATAATAAACGTAATAACTAATAATAATAAACAAATTACTACACTTCCTCTTTACCTTTACAGTGCTGCCTTTCTTCAACTCTGGCCTCAAGACGTTAGAAAAATAGCAATAATAATAATAATAATAATAAAATAGTAATATAATATATGATGATAATAATATAATAAAATAGTAATAATATATAATAATAATATCAATAATAACATGTTATTTTTAATGATGATAATAATTCTTGTCTCTCCTCTAAACCAACCAGCTCATGTCCTTTGTTGCCGAGGAGCGCCGCCGACACACAGTGTTCCCTCCACCGCACCAGGTCTTCACTTGGACCCAGATGTGTGACATCAGCGATGTGAGTACCTGCTTGTCCATCTGCCGGGAGGGATTGGGTGGTGCCTTCCCGCATGGCGTAGTGTGGCTGAATGTTCCTTTCTTTCTATCTTTCCATCCAGGTGAAAGTAGTGATCTTGGGCCAAGACCCCTACCACGGCCCCGGCCAAGCCCACGGCCTCTGCTTCAGTGTCCAGAGGCCCCTCCCACCGCCACCCAGGTATATGATCATATTATAATATTAAAATAGTATAATAAATATAATAATAAATATAATGATAGTAATAAATATACATCTGATCCTTTCTATCTCTATCCTGTCCCCTTGTGGCCACGTCTGGGCATTGCATCCATATAATAATATAATCTATATAAATAAAAATGTAATGTTCGTTTGTGGGATTAACAGAACTTAAAAACCACTGGATGAATACTATGATCATTTTTCAAATCTGAAGTGATATTTGATAATAATAATAATAATAATAATAATCTATATAAATAAAAATGTAATATTCGTTTGTGGGATTAACAGAATTTAAAAACCACTGGACAAATTGCCGCCAAATTTGGCCATAAGACACCAACCAAAGCAATCTATGTCCTTCACTCAAAAAAAACTCCCCCCTAAAAACGACAAGACCTTTAAAATTTAAAAAAGGAAAAAGAGAACACAGCGTGTGCGTGCAAACCCCTTCTCTTCCCGCCGTCCCCGCGGACACAGCCAGCGTGAGAGGCACCAACGGCCATCCTCCCTCACCGCTGGATCAGGGCAGGAGGCAAGGGAGGCTAGGAGCACTGAGGAGGCCACCTTACCCCACCTTCCCCTTCTGTTCTATTCTGTCAGTTGTGGTGTTCAGCATGCTCATTGATTGTAGGTGAACTAAAAATCCCTAATCTCAAACACCAGCCTAAGCAGCGGAGGCAGAGAGGCCTCTTCCTGCACCTCCTGCTTCGCTCAAGACCTGGCGGAACAGCCCTAAGGCTGCCCTGAGCCAGGGAGCAGGAGTGGGAGGAGGCCTCTCCCTCGCCGCCGCTGTGCTGCTGGTGCGCGGCGATGGCTTTCATACTGAATGTGCCTGGCTGAGGCCTGGCCCGCCTTGCCCAAACACAGTTGCTGGCAGAGAGGTCTTCCTCAGACTCCACCAGTATATTTGTGCCAAGTTTGGATCCATCTTTGTTTGGATTCACAGTGCTCTCTGGGTGTAGGTGAACTTCTATTCTTCATCAGAGGCTGAATGGTCATCTATCAGGAGTGCTTTGATTGTGTTTTTTCCTTTATAGGAGAAAGGGCTGGACTGGATGGCCCTTGGAGGTTTTTTCCTACCCTAGGATTCTATTATTATTATTATTATTATTAAGCAGAGGGTGAATGATGTCCATCTGTCAGGAATGCTTTGATTGTGGGGCAGGAATGGATGGCCCTTGGAGGTCTCTTCTTACCCTACAATTCTATTATTATTAATACTATTGTTGTTGTTATTATTATTAAGTAGACTTTCTCATTACTTAATTTTCAGTATCACCAGATTGCACCACAGGAACGTGTGGCTGGGTACAGCTAGTATAATATAATAATATAATTACTACAATAAAAATATAATAAATATAACAATAAATACAATAATAATTATAAATAAGTTATCATTTCTATCTCTATGCCACCCCTTGTGGCTGTGTCTAGGCATATATTTATTATGATGATGATTATTATACACATATAATAAATGCACTGTGGACTCAAACAATGATGGATCTGGACAAACTTGGCATGAATAGACAATGTAATACCTTGCAGACCGCATCTCGGCCTACGAGCCCACAAGGACCTTGAGATCATCTGGGGAGGCCCTTCTCTCGGTCCCGCCTGCCTCACAGGCACGTCTGGCGGGGACGAGAGAGCGGGCCTTCTCGGTGGTGGCCCCCCGGCTGTGGAACTCCCTCCCTGCTGAAGTTAGACAGGCGCCCTCCCTTTTGGCCTTTCGTAAGGGCCTGAAAACATGGCTTTTCGAGATGGCCTTCAACTGAGTGCTATGTTATTGGAAATGACGACCGGAATGGACTACGACTATGAGAATGATTATGTCCCCATGATATGACGAAGCGGATTTTTAGTATAAGTAGATGTTTGTAGTAGTAGAATGTTGGTTACTGTCTTGATTTATTGTAAATTGTCTTTTTCTATGTTGTTGTACACCGCCACGAATCGCCCTAGGGCTGAGAGCGGCGGTTAATAAGTGCAAGTAATAAATAATAATAATAATAATGTACTCAAATGTGAACACTGGTGGAGTTTGAGGAAAATAGACCTTGACATCTGAGAGTTGTAGTTGCTGGGATTGATAGTTCACCTACAATCAAAGAGCATTCTGAACCCCACCAAGGATAGAATGGGGCCAAACTTCCCACACAGAACCCCCATGACCAACAGAAAAATTATTTATTTATTTATTTATTTACTTTGCTTATATACCGCTGTATCTCAAGCCCGAAGGCGACTCACAGCGGTTCACAAACAGTAAAAACAGTAGAAACAGCAGTGGTTCCATGCAACATATAACAATTGACTTAACACATTATCCATAAATTACCAATAAGCAATTACAATGCACAATTATTACAAAAAACAACCGTACCCAATCTTCTCATCATCCAAGCGTAGTCCAGGTTCGTCGTCCATTGTTCCATTCCTATATTCCATTACCAGAATGCACTAAATTACTCAAACGCCTGCACAAACATCCAGGTCTTCACCTTTTTGCGGAATACCATTAGAGATGGTGCTAGTCTAATGTCCGTAGGAAGGGCGTTCCACAGCCGAGGAGCCACCACCGAGAAGGCCCTATCTCTCGTCCCCGCCAGCCGAGCTTGAGAAGCAGGCCCGAACCGTTTAGGGCTTTAAAGGCCAACGCCAGCACTTTGAATTCAGCCTGGTAGCAGATCGGTAGCCAGTGGAGTTGGCGCAACAGGGGGGTTGTATGCTCCCTGCACCCCGCTCCTGTTAAAATCATGGCTGCCGAGCGTTGGACTAGTTGGAGCTTCCGAGCTGTCTTCAAAGGCAACCCCACATAGAGAGCGTTGCAGTAGTCTAAACGGGATGTAACCAGAGCGTGGACTACCGTGGCCAAGTCAGACTTCCCAAGGTACGGGCGCAGCTGGCGCACAAGCTTTAGCTGTGCAAATGCTCCCCTGGTCACCGCCGAAACCTGGGGTTCCAGGCTCAGCGATGAGTCCAGGGTCACACCCAAGCTGCGAACCTGCGTCTTCAGGGGGAGTGCGGCCCCATCCAACACAGGCTGTAACCCTATGCCCTGTTCGGCCTTGCAACTGACCAGGAGGACCTCTGTCTTGTCTGGATTCAATTTCAATTTGTTCGCCCTCATCCAGACCGTCACAGCGGCCAAGCACCGGTTCAGGACCTGGACAGCCTCCTTAGTAGCAGGTGGAAAGGAGTGACAGAGTTGGACATCATCCGCGTACAGATGACACCGTACCCCGAAACTCCGGATGATCTCCCCCAGCGGCTTCATGTAGATGTTAAACAACATGGGAGACAATATTGAGCCCTGAGGAACCCCACAAGACAATGGTTGTGGGGTTGAACAGGTGTCCCCCAACAACACCTTCTGAGATCGACCCTCCAGGAATGACCGGAGCCACTGCAAAACAGTACCTCCAAGACCCATCCCCGCGAGGATACTATGTTTTCTGATGGTCTTTGGCAACCCCTCTGACACCCTCCTCCCGACACCCCCCCAGGTTGAGAAACGCTGTCTTAGCCTTGATCAGCAACTGAACAAGAGGTTTGGGGGGAATTGACCTTGATTTATAGGTGTTGCAGTTCACCTACATCCAGAGAGCACTGTGAACCCAACCAAGGATAGATCTGGACCATACTTGCCACGGTTGATGGGATTTACAGTACTTTCACTCATTTCCTGAGACCACTGTGACCCACACAAATGACGGGCCTGGACCAAACTTGCCACACAGACCCCCCATGACCCACTTTATATCTTGGTGCGGACTGGAGAAGGATGGACCAGGGATGATGGAAATTGCAGTATCTTCACTCACTTTCAGAAACTACTGTGACCCGAACAAATGATGCACTTGGACCAAATTTGACACACAGACTCCCTATGACACACTTTCTGTCCTGGTGAGAGTTGGGGGTGGATGGACCACAAGACCATGGGATTTGCAGTACTTTCACCCAATTCCACAGACCACTGTGTCCCCCATGAATGACAGGCCTAACTTGGGATACAAAGCCCCAACAGAATATACTGGAGGGGAACTGATCCACCTGCGTGGGGGTTATAGTTCACCCTGCATCCAGAGCACTCTGAACCCCATCAATGACAAATCTGGACCACACTCTGAACACAGAACTCTGGTGACCAAGAGATGTTTGTGGGGGGACCAAACTACCCACATGGGAATTGTAGTTCACCCTGCACCCAGAGCACTCTGAACCCCACCAATGACGGATCCGGGCCAGATATGGTACACAGACTCAACATGCCCAACTGTGAATACAGGCAGAGTTTGGGGATCATTGCCCTCGGAATCTGGTAGTTGTAGTTCACCTGAATCCATCGAGCACTGAACCCAACCAACGTCAAATCTGGACCACACTTGGCACATAGACCCAACATGGACAACTATGCCTGGTTTGGGGAGGATTTACCCACGATTCTGAGAACTGTAGTTCACCCACATCCTTACGCATTTTCTAATGGGAGCATTCATAAAAAACCAAATCAAAGACTGGCTTTTTTTCTAATAATGTTACTAATTAACTGAATGATATTGCCTTTCAACCCAAAACAAACAATGCCTTTTTCAAATAACCCGTTCTTTGCTGGGTACCCAAGCTAGTATTTTAATATAATAAATAATAAATATAATAATAGTAATAAATACAATACAAAATATAAGAAATACATTAATAATAGTAAATAACTTTCTTATCTTTTCGATCTCTATGCTGTCCCATTGAGGCTGCATCTGAACATTGCATCCATGTAGACCAATTGAGCTGATCCTTTCTGCCTTTGGTTTGCTTTGCAGCCTAGAGAACATTTACAAAGAACTGGCCGCAGACATTGAAGGGTTTTCTCATCCGGGACACGGAGACCTGACAGGATGGGCCAAACAAGGTAAAACCCTAAAAGAGGTCTCTGTTATTGTTATTATATTATTAGTATATATTTTATTACTTTTATTATAGTTTATTACTATATTATATTACATATTTTGTTGTAATACATATTCTATATAATAATTATTATTTTATTACATCATCTATATTATACGTATTATTATTATATGGGTTCTGCATAGTTCAACATGCAGCATTAAAGGGATGTTTCTCATGAATAAGGATCACATACTGCATTATTATAATATATTAATAATATATTATCTTATTATATTTATATATATTGTCATTGTTATATATTCTTCTTATATATTATCATTATATATCTATATCTAAGTAATAGTATATTATATCATTAATTATTATGTAATACGTTATGTAATACAAACTAAACCTGACCATGCTTCACTGTGGCTCAGTGTGATATGAAATGAAATGAATGAGATAGTAAACAAAAGTATTGTTGCGAACATAGATTCACAGAGAAATCACATCATTCAGTTCAGTACCCTACCTTGCGTTGCTGTGTATACATGGAATGAAAGGAATGGAGAGAAAAAGAGAGGTTTTTTAATAGAAATATTTTTTATTGTAAAGCTATTGGATTAATTACATTTATGGTTTATCCGTTTTCTGCATAAACATAAAGATCTAATGGTTTACCAACTCTGGAGCATGGGACGTATAAGTGCCTCTGAGACAAGCAATTGTTTTCTAAATACAAACTGCACACTTGCAAAAATTTCCCCTTGCGCCTTATTGATAGTCATAGGTTATTATTTCTTTTACTGCTGAAGTAAAAGGAAAGCTGTGTAGCAATTGGTTACTCGTGCTCAGTTTTCCTTTCTTATACTGCTGTGATAAAATGAAAGCTAGGTTGTGAGTGGTTGCTTTGGGCATCACAGATTCCACTCTGTCTATTCCTGTCTATTCCTGGACTGTTAGTTTTACTCTAAATGATGTGTGTATTCGAATGGGATGTTGTGTCAAAAATTCATTTTACTATAAAAACACATGTGAATGCAACATGTCAAAATGTCAAGTCATTCGACCCACCACTTTTTGAGTTTTGCAAGCACTAACATACACAGGCTGAGATTTTATATATAAAGATATCATATTATTATATATTATAATTTATTATTATCCATCTTTATATCTTATTATGCTAAACATTATTAAATTACTATATAATATATTATTATATAATGTATATTGTTATACATAATATTATAATAGCTATATCTACCTATATATATCCTATTATTATATGTTATTATATAATATAATCTATAAAATTAGTATATATTATAATTAAATATAATATTTATCTATAGCTGTTATTATAATATTATATTAAATATTATAATATATTATATATTTATTTATCTATCGATCTGTGTGTCCTAGGTGTGCTTCTGCTGAATGCGGTGCTGACAGTGCGTGCGCATGAGCCGACTTCTCACAAGGAGAAGGGCTGGGAGGCCTTCACGGATGCAGTGGTCGCCTGGCTGAACCGGAACCTGGATGGCCTTGTCTTCCTCCTCTGGGGCTCCTACGCGCACAAGAAGGGCAGTGCCATCGACAGGGTAATAATAATATAATATAGTAATGATCTAGTATAGTCACGTAATAATAATAATAATAACAATTAATAATAATAAATTGAAATAATATGCATAATAATATACAATAATAGTATATTATATTAAATATTATTAATATATTAATATATAACGAGAATGAGAATATATAATAATGATAATATATAATAATATATAGTATTATTATTAGGTTTTGTTAACTTTGCAAATTATAGTGATTAAAATTATTCCTTATATTAAAATATATTATTTTATATTATATTAGTAATATTAATATTTATTATTATTATTATTATTATTGATCTTTCCTGCAGAAGCGTCACACAGTGCTGTTGGCAGCTCACCCGTCCCCTCTCTCTGCGCATCGAGGTTTTCTGGGCTGCAGGCACTTCTCCAAAGCCAATGCGCTGCTCCAGAAGTCTGGCAAACGGCCTATCCAGTGGGGAGACCTTTGAGGTCTTGGTCACTTTTCCGAGGTTTTTGGCTTCCAGGTTCTAGGTTCTTACGTTTTGATTGCTTTCATGCATTCAGTCCATATTCATATTGTTACATCTCGTTCTTTCAGACTGGTATGTTTCAATACCAGCTTTATTGCTTTTATGGGAATGACACTTGTTTACAACGTTGTTGTTGTTGTTTATTTTTATACATTTTTTAAAATAAACTGCATTTGTTTTGCTATTTTCTGTTTCCTTTTTGCAGACATTCCAGAATCAAAGGGAGGGCTACAAGGTTTATATTATTATAATATTTATATTATTATTATTTCATTATATTATTAATTATATTAATAGCATTAATATTTTTATGAATGCTGTATTATTTATATTTATTTTATTTATTTATATTTTTATATTATAATAATAATTATATATTATAAATTAAATTATTATTAAATTATTTATATTATTATATTATTTTTATATTATTTATACTATTATTACATACAGCAGTCACTGAACATGACAGGAGTGCTGTATTATATACTATTATATTAATGCCATGTAGAGTGTTAGCAGTAAATAATAGTAATAATGGCAGTTAATAATAATAATAATAATAACAACAATATATAATAATAATCATAATCATCATCCTTGCAACTCCAGGTGTTCTTGGATGAAACTGATTATCTGGATCTGTCGCAGGCTGGCTTCAGGCTGGATCACGGAACCGAGACAGCCTTGGTCTCCTTGGTGGGTGATCTATTCAGGGAACTAGACAGGGGGAGTGTGTCGCTGTAGGTTCTCTTGGACCTCTCAGCGGCCTTCAGTATCGTAGACCATGGCATCCTCTGGGACCTTTCTGAGAAATGGGGCTGGGAGGCACTTTTCTGCAATGGCTCTAGTCCTTTCTGGAGGGTCGTTATCAGAAGGTGTTTCAGGGGGCACTTGATCGGCCCGGCAACCATTGACTTGCGGGGTCCCACAGGGCTCAGTACTGTCCCCCATGTTGTTTAACATCTATACGAGCCTGGAACCACAGGTCGCTGTGGTGGCTAGGGGGGCTTTCGCACAATTTAAACTTGTGCGCCAGTTGCACCTGTATTTTGAGAAGTCGGAGTTGGTCACGGTGGTCCATGCTCTTGTTACCTCTCGAATAGACTATTACAACGCGCTCTATGTAGGGTTGCCTTTGAAGACTGTTCAAAGCGGTGTACAGGGAACATGCAACCCCCCTGCTGCGTCAGCTCCACTGGCTGCCAGTCTGCTACCAGGCTCAATTCAAAGTGCTGGCTTTAGTCTATAAAGCCCTGAATGTTTCTGGCCCAGCTTACCTATCTGAACGTATCTCCCTCTATGAACCATCATGGAGGCTAAGATTATCCGGGGAGGCCTTGCTCTCCATCCCGCCTTTTTCACAGGTGCAGTTAGTGGAGACAAGAGACAGTGCCTTCTCAGTGGTGGCCCCTGGGTTGTGGAACTCCCTAGTGATATTTGATCAGCTCCTTCCCTTCTAGCCTTCAGAAAGAGAGTTAAACCATGGTTTTGGGACCAAGCTTTTGGAAAATACCTGCACTGCAATAAATGAACATAGAATTTGTGCAATGACATTCGGAATGGCCCCAGATTACGATTTTGGATTATGTGATTTTAATTATTGATGTAATTGTTTTTAGATGTTTTAACTCTCTGGTTTTTAACGTAGATGTTTACCAGTTGTATGTTATTTTAAGGGAGGGTTGAGAAGGGCAGGATACAAATATGGTAAACAAACAAATAAATAATATATTAGTGTCATGTACAGTGCTGGCAGAATTAATATTATAATAATTATAATTATATATTAGTAGCAGGTATAGTACTGGCAGTATATAATAATCTATTATTATTATTATTATTATTATTATGTGCACTATATAACAATAATAATAATAATAATAATAATGCAAGAACAGTACTGGCAGTATATAATAATATTTTTAGGTACGGTGCTCTCAATATATAAATAATAGTATGACCTCTATGACCGGTGGAGCAGTGGGTTAAAGCGCTGAGCTGCTGAGCTTGTTGACCAAAAGGTCACAGGTTTGATTCCGGGGAGCGGCGTGAGCTTCCGCTGTCAGCCCTAGCTTCTGCCAACCTAGCAGTTCGAAAACATGCAAATGTGAGTAGATCAATAGGTACCGCTCCGGCAGGAAGGTAACAGCGCTACATGCTGTCCTGCTGGCCACATGACCTTGGAGGTGTCTATGGACAACGCCGACTCTTTGGCTTAGAAATGGAGATGAGCACCACACCCCAGAGTCAGACATGACTGGACTTAATGTCAGGGGACAACCTTTACCTTTACCTATATATGTATAATTATATATAAATAAAAATGTTTTTAGTCTGTACAGTGCTGGTGGTGAGCAATAATAATAGTAATATACAATAATATATAAATCTATATATATGTTAGTTTTAAATGTCATTTTTTGTGGGAAAACCATTTTGCTGGTCCTTTTGTTCATTTGAAGTTGAGATTCATTTGTCATATTTTTGTCCTAAATGTTATGTACATTTATACATACAGAGACAATGAGAGAAAATTCTCACATTTTATTATTAAATTATCAAAACGGACAATGGTTATAGATAGTACATTTTAATGACAGTTTACTATCCCAAGTTATTGCAACATGATGTGGAGACTTTAAACAATTAAATTAAGTCATTTATAAACACGAGTTTTATGATAGTTGAAAATCCAGTTCCATTTTATTTCATAGGAAATAAATTATAAATAAGATTTACAAACTGTAACACTGCCTAGAATCAAGAAAAATATCCTACTCAAGTCTAAGTATCAAACTCTACATTCCCTTAAAAAAGTTAATCCCTAATATATTTCAGGATCAATTTTTTTGTTTTATTACATTATTTCAGTTTCTGAGATCAGCTTCTTTCCTTCCGTGATATGAAAAGATGATTTTAATTGTCCATGGATTTATGAGTCTATATGACGCAAAAGTAGAGCTGTCCATAGGAAGTCAACGTTCATCTTAGTAAGTCAATGTTGGCCATAGGAAGTCAATGTTGGTAATCGAAAGTCAGTGTTGATCTTGATAAGTCAATGTTCATCTTAGTAAGTCAGTGTTGAATATAGGAAGTCAATATTCATCTTGGTAAGTCAACACTGGTCACTGGAAGTCAACATCGACCATTGGAAATCTGTTAATCTTGGTACAACAACATCAGTCATAGGAAGTCAACGTTGTCCATTGGAAGACAACATTCATTTAGCAAATCAATATTCATCATAGGAAGTCAATGTTGGCCATTGGAAGTCAACATTCATCTTGGTAAGTCAACATTGAACATAGGAAGTCAGTGTTGGCCATCAGAAATCAAGGTTCAGCTTGATAAGTCAATGTTGACCATAAGATTTCAGCATTCAACTTGGTAAGTCAACATTGGCCATAGGAAATCAGCGTTCAGCTTGGTAAGACAATATTGATAACGAAGTCAACTGTAACCACCAGAAGCCAATGGTGAGTATAGGAAGTCAACGCTCAGCTTGGTGCGTCAGTGTTGACCATCAGAAGTCAACAGTGACCATCGGAAGTCAACAGTGAGCATAGGAAGTCAACATTCAGCATAGTGTGTCAGTGTTGACCATTGGAAGTCAACAGTGACGATCGGAAGTTAACGTTAAGTCTATATTGAATAGAGAAAGTCAACGGTAACAATTGGAAGTCAACTGTGAGCCTAGGAAGTCAACATTGACCATAGGAACTCAATGGTGACCATAGAAAGTCAACGTCCAGCTTGGTAAGTCTACATCAGTTACAGGAAGTTAACCTTGACCACCGGAAGTCAACAGTTGAGCATAGCATTGTGCAAAGTGGACAATCAAGTTGACCATAAAGAGTTGTGCTGAATTTGATGTCCATTTGGGAAGCCAAAGTTGGTTATCATGCCTCCATGGTCAACTCTAGTGCTTGATGTTTCTTGATAAGGAAGGAAGAGACGAGTGAGATCCTGAGTGCTGCTCAATGGAGGGTGATGGGCTTGTTGCCTTGGGTGCCAAGGTAGGGCGCGGAAGAAACGGTGGCATCCAGCGTGGCGTACGTGGTGTAGAGGCCAGTCACTTGCAAGTCCGCAAAGGAGTGATCACTTCCACTGCAGGTGGGGTTCAGACCAGCAGCAGAGGCCAGGTCGCAGTCAGACAGAGGCAGTGGAGAGTTGCTGAAGGCCCCCAGGCTGTCCAGGTTGAAGCTCTCATCCTTTATCTCATCCCAGATGTTTCCTAGAAAGCAATGAGGGTCAAAAGAGATCATAGGGGTCTTAGTAGACCACAAACTGAGCCAGTTAGAGAACTCAAATGTAATCCTCGGCTGCATCAATAGACTAGTATCTAGATTGAGGGTAGCCATATTGTACTGGTGTGTTTTGGGCTATATAATAATAATAATATTGATGTTGCCATACCAGGTGACAGCCGCATTGAGGAAAAACAACCGGAAAAACTCAGCCGCTATCAAGACCTCAAAATGGAACTGCAAAGGCTCTGGCATAAACCAGTAGAGGTGGTCCCAGTTGTAATTGGCGCACTGGGTGCCGTGCCAAAAGATCTCAGGTGGCATTTGGAAACAATACACGTCGACAAAATCACAATCTGTCAACTGCAAAAGGCCACCTTACTTGGATCTGCGTGCATCATTCAAAAATACATCACAGCCCTAGACGCTTGGGAAGTGTTCGACTTGTGATTTTTTGATACTAAATCCAGCATATAGATCTCGTTTGCTGTGACATACTGTGCTTTTGTCAGTAAAATAATAATAACATAATGTATAATAAAAATATAATACTGCAATGTAATGTAATGTATAATAACCTAATCTATTTATAATATAATAATAATACTGCAATGTATTGTATAACACAAGACCATTATATTACATGGTCCTGTGTTGGGAACCTGTAGAGGCCACTTACCTTGGAGGGCGAAGTCCATGATGCTGGGGTCCAGGGCATCCACCTCGGCATTCATGTCGGTCATGACAGCACTGAGGAAGTCAGGGCCGCGGAGGAGGACTTCATGCGGTGGTGGCGGCGGCGGCATCATGGGTGGCGGGAGGGGGCTGCTATGCCCCATGCCGCGGAGGGCGTGGAGCGGTGGGGTCTGCGCAGGGGCTGGCGAGTCGGGTGCCATGCAGGACTGAGCCTGGACCTGGTGATGCAAGGACATTGGAGGCAAGGGCAGCGCCATCACCGGTTGTGGAGGCGGTGGTTGCGCAGGTCGTGACACAATGTTCCGGGCAGCTTCCACTTCAGCTGGCTTTCTCCTGCAGTTCTCTGGCCGATCCGTGATTAGTTTGTCCAGCTCTTCTATAGTAAGAGAGATGGACATGGGTGTTGGAGAAGGACCTCTTAGTATATTTCAAGATAGAGGAAATATCCTCTCAAGAAGGGTCTAGTCCTTCATATAGCTTTGATCTGACCAATAACTGGTTTTATATACCCGGGTGCAGACACCAAGAAGGCTCTGTTCTCTCCCTATGGAGATGTATGGATGAGAAGAACCTTCCAGAAGATCTCAACTTGTGGCCATCAGAAGCCATTGTTCATCTTAGTAAGTCAACATTGACCATCAAGGTTCAATGTTCATCTTAGTAAGTCAACGTTGAACATAGAAAGTCAGTGTTGGCCATCGGAAGTCAACATTCATCTTAGTAAGTCAGTGTTGGCCATAGAAAGTCAACGCTGGCCATCAGAAGTCAACGTTCATCTTAGTAAGTTAACGTTGGCCATAGGTAGTCAATGTTCATTTTAGTAAGTCAATGTTGAACATAGAAAGTCAATGTTGGCCATCGGTCAATGTTCATCTTAGCAAGTCAACATTGACCATAGGAAGGCAACATTGGCCATCGGAAGTCAAGGTTCATCTTAATAAGTCAATGTTGGCCATAAGAAGTCAATGTTGGCCATTGAGAGTCAAGGTTCGTCTTAATAAGTCAACGTTGGCCATATGTCAACAATGTTGACTTCATTGGAACTTAACATTGGCCATAGGAAATCAGCGTTGGCCATCAGAAATTAACATTCATCTTAGTAAGTCAACGTTGGCCATAGGAAGTCAACATTCATCTTAATAAGTCAACATTGGTCATAGGTAGTCAACATTCATTTTAATAAGGCAACACTGAACATAGGAAATCAACGTTGGCCATTGAAAGGATCTCACCTGGGTTGGCCATGCTCCTATGGATGGCGGGGAGGTCCTTCCGCTTCCACTTCTGCATCTCCTCCTCCATCTTGCCGATCTTGGCTGGGTTCAGGGCCCAGAGGCAGCCCTTGCGTGAGGAAGAAGCAGAAGAAGAAGAAGAGGCCTTGCTCTCTACCTTTGTGAAGCACTTGTTGAGCGAGAGGTTGTGCCGAACGGAGTTCTTCCAGCCATCAGGCGCCGTCTCCAATGGAAGGAAGGAAGGGAAAAGTAACCTCGAGTTACCTCAAGGGGCCTTGGGGTCAAAGGAGGAGGAGCTACAGAGCACATGGGCACCTACCTATTCCAGCCATTGGCTTACCTTGAAATACGGGAAGTGCTCCTTCATGAAGCTGTAGATCTCGCTCACGGGAAGGCTGCCCGTCTGGCTGTTCTTCAGCGCCATTGCAATCAAGCAACTATGAGAAAATAAAAATGATTATCATTCTTACTATTATCACTTCTATTACTGCTATTATTATCACTACTACTATTATGTTATTGTTATTATTACTATTACTTTTTATCACTGTTCTCAATGCTCTAATTACTATATTATTACTATTATTATACTATAATTGTTACTATATTATTATTATTATTATTGGAACACATTTGGTGGCCTCCAATCCAATTGCCATCTAAGGCTGACCTGGCATAGCATTCCCAAAGGGGACCATATTTGGCACCTATAAGACATATACATCCTATAAAACCTATAGAAGAGACTTACCTGTAGGAATATATGGGTTTGGGGTAATGCTTGGGGTGCATTTCCTGTGCATTGTTATTGAGCGGCGCAATGCGCGGCGGCGCATATTGTGTCTGTTGCTGTTGCTGCTGCAGCGCATAGGAAGAATGGCTGTAGATGGAGGCCTGCGGAGGACACTGCGAAATAAAAGGTAAATAAACATTCATCAATCAGTCAATCCTCTCTCTATATATATATCTTTAACTACATTTTATTTGTATGTTTTATATTACTATAATAATTATTATTTATTATATATTAGATATTTAATTACCTAATTTTATTATAATATATATATATTATTTTGTTTTATTATATATATTACACTGTATTATATATGCATTATATAATTTTAATATTATATATTTATATAATTTTATTATATTATGTTATTTAATTATATTATATTTATATTATTATACAACAATATTTTGTTATTTATTCCATATATTACTTATTCATGATATTTATTATATTATTAGGTAAAGGTAAAGGTAGTCCCCTGACATTAAGTCCAGTCATGTCTGACTCTGGGGTGTGGTGCTCATCTCCATTTCTAAGCCGAAGAGCCAGCGTTGTCCGTAGACACCTCCAAGGTCATGTGGCCGGCATGACTGCATGGAGCGCCGGAGCGGTACCTATTGATCTACTCACATTTGCATGTTTTTGAACTGCTAGGTTGGCAGAAGTTAGGGCTGACAGCGGAAGCTCAAGCCGCTCCCCGGAATCGAACCTGCGACCTTTCGATCAACAAGCTCAGCAGCTCAGTGCTTTAACCCACGGCGCCACCGGGGGCTCCATATTATATTATATTATATTATATTATATTATATTATATTATATTATATTATATTATATTATATATATTGTTATATATAATATCATAATATAACAAAATATAATATATTATATTATTAATATATATATATTATATTTTGTTATATTATGATATTATATATAACAATATATTATAATAGTATAATAGTAAAATAAATATAATAATAAAATAATATATAATTCTGTTATATATTATCTATTACTATATTTATCATATTATTTTGATTATATTTCTATTAATCGTATACCTGTTGCGCAATGGTGAAGGCCTGCTGCTCCTGGCAAGATGGCGGTGGCGGTGGAGGGAAGAGCGGTGCATAACGGCTGACCTAACAGGAAGTGAAAGTGTTAACTTCCTCCTTGACCTGACCTTTGACACAGCCATTAGAAGGGCAAGGAGAGAGGCAGGGGGGTCACACTCACAGCACTGAGTCCCAGGATGCTTTGTGGCAGAGAGGAGGCCAGCAGACGCCCTGTAGGCAGGCACAGAAAACAACACATTATTATTATTATTATTATTATTATTATTATTATATAGTAATAATATGTTCATTAAGGGATTCTGGACATGGCCGAAGGCTTGTTGAAATAGCCATATCTTCAGATGTATTGGAAGACTTGGAGAGTGGGGGCTTGCCTAAGTTCCCTGGGAAGGATGTTCCAGAGCCAGGGGCCACCACTGAGAAGGCCCCCTTTCACCAACCTCACTAGAGATGGAGGTGGGACCGAAAGGAGGCCCTCCCTGGCAGATCTCAGAACCCATGCTGGTTCATAGGGGGATGCGGTCTCGAAGATAGATTGGACCCAAAGCATATAGGGCTTTGTAGATAATAACCTGCACTTTGAATTGGGACCGGAAACTTATTGGCAGTAGGGGCATTGTGAGCTCCCTATAGCTGGTTCCAGTTAGTAGCCTGGCTGCTGATTTTTGCACCAATTGCAGTTTCCCAGCCATTTTCAAAGGCAGCCCCACATAGAGTGCATTGCAGTAGTCCATTCTAGACGTAACTAAGGCTTCTCGAGGTACGGTCGCAAGTAGTGCCCAAGCTTTAACTGTGCGAAGGCCCTCCTGGCCCCCGCCAACACCTGAGCTTCAAGCATCAGATGACCCCCAGACTGTGGACCTGTGTCTTCAAGGGAAGTGTGATCCCATCCAGCATAGGTTGCCACCCTATACCCCGATTGGCCTTGCGGCTGACCAGGAGGACCTCTGTCTTGTCTGGATTAAGTCTCAGCTTCTTAGCCCTCATCCAGTCCATCACTGCTGCCAGGCACCGCCCCATAATCCAGGGGGCTTCCTTGGATTTCGGTGGAAAGGAGTAATAGAGTTGTGTGTCATCTGCATAGAGATGGCACCCAACTAGATGTAGATATTGAAAAGTATGGGGGAGAGAATGGAAGCTTGTAGAACCCCACAGGTCAACGGCCAGGGATCTGAGCAGGTGTCCTCCAGCATCACCATCTGGAAACAATTCTCCAGGAAGGAGCAGAGCCACTGCAGAGCAATGCCCCCAAGGCCCATTCCGCAAGGCTGACCCAAAGGATACCATGGTGAATGGTATCAAAAGCCACTGAGATGTCCAAGAGAACCAACAAGGACACACTCCCCCCTGTCTAGTTCTCTGCAGAGGTTGTCCACCAAAGGGACCAAAGCTGTTTCCGTTCCATGACTAGGCCTAAAACCAGACTGCGAGGGATCAAGATGATCAGTTTCATCCAAGTAACCCTGGAGCTGAGAAGCCATATTTTAGTATAATATAAAATAAATATAATAATATGATATATAATATAACAATATATTATAATAGTATATTAAATATAATAATAATAATAATATAAATAATATTATATTATCATATAATAGTATAATAAATGTTATAATAAAAATAATATAATATTATAATAAGTATAATAACATAATAAATATAATAACATAATAGAATAAATATAATATAGTATATGAAATATAATAATAAAATAATAAAATAAGATATAACATAAATTAATAAAATAGTATATTAGTACAATAAATATAATAAAAATAAGATTATAATATGATAAATATAATAGCATGATACTATAATAAAATATATTATTTTAGTACAATAAATATAATAAAATATAATATTAATAAATATAATACATATAATGTATTCTAATAAAATAATATTAATAATATTAACAATAATAGGGTACCTGTGTGTTGTGGGCGGGCCCTGCTCTGTAGACGTGGGACATCCACAGAGGTCAGCCAGGAGAGGCACTGCAAATCTCCAGCAGCAGGAGGAGGAGGCGGCTCATCCATTGCCCTACACGCACATACAAAAGAGAGACATAGTTTGCCTCCTTTAATCTATCTGTCTGTCTGTCTGTCTGTCTATAGAGAAAGACCGGAGAGCCTTTGCTCTGGGCCTATGCAAAGCTTGATTTAGGTCTCAGTTCTCCAAAGGCCAAGGGTTCCTCATGGAGAAGTTTTTATAGTATAAATATTCGCTCCAATGACTTTTGGAAAATAATAATAATATATTATATTTTTATAATATAATATTTGTTTTATGTTATTATTATGTTATGTTATTACTCATTATATTTATTACATATATAATATATATTAATATAATATTATATAATATAAATAATATAATAATGTAATCATATTATATAATATATAATATTGAGTATGTAATATATATTTTCATGTCAGGACTTGAGAAACTGCAAGTTGCTTCTGGTGTGAGAAGAATAAATATAATGAAGATTGTTTACTTACTTATTATCTATTAATAAAATAATAATATAATATAATCATATAATAAATATATACTATATGATATTGAGTATATTACTATTTAATTACACACACACACACACACACACATATATATGCCTTCAGGCATGTAATGCAATGCCATGGAATGTGACACAGAATAATAATAATAATAATAATAATAATAATAATAATATAAATGAAGTAAAGCGATAAAATGAAGCGGTTGCCCTTTAAGTAAGGCAGGCGGTCAGGCCTGCAGCCGTTGGGCGCCCTTTGTCCTTGGTGGGGCACGTGTGTCCCCTTTGGTCCCCCATTGTTTCCTCCTATTAATTAATGAAGGAATGAATGGGGAGGAAAGAAGGAAGGCCATCTGTTGGCCCCAAAGTGCAGAGTAGAAGACAATGGGATTCATGAATGGATTGAACTGGATGGATGGATGGATGAAGGAAGGAAGGAAGGAATGAGGTCACAAGGGAGGGGGGGCGAGGAAGAGGAGCAGGAACAGGCTTCAGGCATAGAATAATAATTATATTATATTATATTATAATAATATAATATTTTAATATTATAATATAATATAATAAATATAATAGCATTAATATACTATGATATGATACAATTAAAAGAATAAAATATAATGTATATTAATAGAATATAATAAATTTAATAAGTAAATGTGCTAGATGAATTCTTATTACGCTTTTATTAATTATTTTATGTTGTTTTAATTTATTTGGTTAGTTATTCTAAGTTATATTGATGGGGAGATAGGGCGGGTTATACATTAATAATAATAATAATAATAATAATAATAAATATAGTATAATATAATATAATATAATATAAGTAATATACCGGTAATATGATAAAATAATATATTATAATAGAACTAATACTTCATATCTCTCTATCGCCACCTTGTGACTAACATGGAGCACTGCATGCACACAGAGAGATTCATTGATTGATTGAAGGGATTATGAACAATACAGATATATTGTATTATATAATCATAATCATAATGATATAATAATATATCATATAATAATGATAATAATAATAATAACAATAATTCCTGCCCCTGGAATTAATTAATATACAATAATATATGCTTACGGATACTACTAATAATATAATGTATTATTATGTTATATTATACTATATTACATTACTTTATATTATATGTGTAATACATATGTAATATTGCTATGAATAATTATTTTTGCATGTGAATATAAATATAAAATGAATATAATATAATGTAAATATGAATATAATATAATATACTGTACATTCAAAAATAGATATAAATGCTTGGCTTATATCTATATCTATTGAATTATATTATATTTATTATATTATTATTGTATTATATTGCATTATATTGTATTGTAATATTATTATTGTATATTATGTTATATTAGTAATCTAGTAATATAATCTATTGTATTATATTATTAATTTATATTATATTAAGTTATTATTATATTAATAATATATTATATTATGTTACTGTTGTATTATAAGTCTAAAGGTTTCCACTGACATTAAATCTAGCCTTGTCCGACTCTAGGTGTTGGTGCTCATCCCCATTTCTAAGTCGAAGAGCCGGCATTGTACGTAGATGCCTCCAAGGTCACATGGCTAGCATGACTGCATGGAGCGCCATTACCTTCCTGCCAGAGCAGTACCTATTGATCTACTCATATTTGCATGTTTTTGAACTGCTAGGATAGCAGAAGCTGGGCCTAACAGCAGGAGCTCATCCCGCTCTCTGGATTCGAACCGCCAACCTTTTGGTCGGCAAGTTCAGTACTTCAGTGGCTTAACCCGCTGTGCCACCAGTATTATATTATATTACTGTATTATATCATTGCATTATATTATTATATTATTGCATCATAGTTATTATATTATACTATATTATAATATTATATATTATTATATTATATTATTGTATATCAGTATTATTCATTATATTATATTATACTATTATAACATTGTTTTATATTCTATTAATCTATTGTATTCTATTATTTTATAACATTATAAATTATAATTATAAATTATAATTATCACATTTGGCCCAGCCATAGGTTTTAAAATGCTTGTTGTTACTGTTACTGTTTATTGTTTATTTTTTGTTTATGAGATTTATTTTGATTGTTTTGTATTGATGTTTTGTTATTGCTTTTATTATTGTTGTTCTATGGGCTTGGCCTCATGTAAGCCGCACCAAGTCCCTTGGGGAGATGGTAGCGGGGTATAAATAAAATTATTATTATTATTATTATTATTATTATTATTATTATTACTAGCTGTACCCGCCACACATTGCTGTGGCCAACCTTCCCTCTTTCTCTCCTTCTTTCCCTCCTTCCTTCACTCCCTCTTTCCTTCCTTCCTGTCTTTCCTTCTCTTCTTCCTTCCTTCTCTATCTCTTTCCTTCCTTCCCCCTTTTTTTCTCTTCTGATGTCTTTCTTTTCTTCCTTCCTTCCTTCTCTCTTTCCTTCTTTCCTTCCCTCCCTCTTTCTCTACATCTTCCCCCTTCCTTCGCTCCCTCTTTCTTTCCTTCTTTCCCTTTTTTCTTTCCTTCTCCCCTTCTTTCCTTCTCTAACTTTCCTTCCTTCCCCTTTTTCTTTCCCTCCCTCTTTCTCTCCTTCCTTCCTTCTCTACCTCTTTCCTTCCTTCCTTCTCTCTTTGCTTCCATGCGTTCTTCTCCCTTTCCTTCCTCTTTCTTTTCTCCCCTTCCCTCCCTCTTTCTTCCCTTTTTTCTGTATTGTCATTTAGCTTTTTCGTCATTTAGCTCTTGGGGGGCTTTTTAAGTCCTTTCTGCTGTGTTTTTCAGTGTTTTTATGAGTGAAGGACATACATTGGGTTGTTAGGTGTCCAAATTTGGTGTCAATTCGTCCAGTGGTTTTTGAGTCCTGTTAATCTCACAAACTAACATTACATTTTTATTTATATAGATTATTATTATTATTATTATTATTATTATTATTATTATTATTATTATTATTATTATTATTATTATTATATATTACAGTATTATTCGATGATTGTATTATCGAGACCGGCCACTGGAGGGTGCTCAAACTCTGCTTCCTTCTCCCTTTGCAAAGAGACCAGTACAAACTGTGCCAGGCTTTCTCTTTCTCTCTCTCTCTCTCTTTCTTTCTTTCTTTCCTTTTGTTCATTCATTCTTTCTTTCTCTCCTCCTCCCTGTCTCTGGAATTAATTAATTGGGACCCCCCCTATGGAGCCAGCAGGGTCAACAGCCTTGATGGGAATTGACAGCAAGCAGCAGCAGCAGAAGAAGGAGAAATAACAGAAGAAGAAGGAGGCAGGCCCCTTTGGCCCCACATTATTATATTATTGTTATTATTATTATCTATTATTGTATTATATGATTTTATTGTATAATATAATACAATATAATCATATCATACAATAATATTATTATTATATTGTTTTACTTTATTATATGATTCCATTATTTTATTGTGTTATGACATATTATATCATTATGTAATTGTGTTATGATATTATTTTATTGTTTTTTAATATATTATTTTATAATATTATATTATATTATATTATACTATTATGTTATTATCATGGTACATTATTATTTTACTGAGTTATATTATGTGATTATGTTAAATATTATTATTTTATGTTTAATATAAAATATTTTTTGTATTATATTATTTTACTGTACTATCTTATAGTAATGTATTATATTATCATACTATTTTATATTATTACTAGCCGTCGCCTGCCACACGTTGCTGTGGCCCACATGGGGGTTCTATGTGGGAGGTTTGGCCCAGTTCTATCATTGGTGGGGTTCAGAATGCTCTGTGATTGCAGGTGAACTATAAATCACAGCAACTACAACTCCCAAATGTCAAGGTCTATTTCCTCCAAACTCCACCAGTGTTCACATTTGGGCATATTTGGTATTCATGTAGAGTTTGGTCCAGATCCATCATTGTTTGAGTCCACAGTGATCTCGGGATGTAGGTGAACTACAACTCCAAAACCAAAGGACACTGCCCACCAAATCCTTCCAGTATTTTCTGTTGGTCATGGGAGAACTGTGTGCCAAGTTTGGTTCAAAACAATCATTGGTGGGGTTCAGAATGCTCTTTGATTGTAGGTGAACTATAAATCCCAGCAACTACAACTCCCAAATGACAAAATCAATTTCTTTGAGCGAAGGACATACATTGGGTTGCTAGGTGTATTGTATCCAAATTTGGTGTCAATTCACCCAGTGGTTTTTGAGTTCTCTTAATCCCACAAAGGAACATTACATTTTTATTTATATAGATATTGTATTGTATTTTATCTTATTATTTTACTCTTTTACTTTATTATATATTACTTGAAGTGACTGGCTTGCCCTTGAAGGAGCTGAGGGTGGCGACAGGGAGCTCTGGCATGGGCTGGTCCATGAGGTCATGAAGAGTCAGAAGCGACTGAACGAATAAATGAAAAAAATATTATTTGTATATTATAATTGTATTACATTACATTATATTATATTATTGTATTATATTCTTATTGTATTGTATTATTATATCCTATTATATATATTCTATTATAATATTATTATTGTTTAGTTTTATATTATTGTATTATATTCTAATATTATTAATCTATTATATATTATATCGTTACTGCATTATATTTTATTATTTTATTTTATCATTATATTATAATATTATGATTGTATATTATTAATCTATTGTATTCTATTATTATATGTCTATTATTATATATTATATATTATATTATATTATATTATGTATTATTTTAAATTGTTATTGTATTGCATTCTATTATTTTATTTATTATTATTATAATATTATTATTTTGTACCACATTGGTGTCATAACAAAATATTAAAAGGCTGCATTGAAAGAACTACACATCCCAGAATATGTATGGCATCCTGGGATTTGAAGTTCTCCATGCTGTGTATGGAACTACCACTCCCATTATCCTGGGATTTGTACTTTGTCATGTATCACCGATTGGAGTGGAACAACAACTCCCATCATCCTGGAATTTGTAGTTCTCTATGCTGTATATAGAACTACAACTACCATTATCTTGAGATTTGTAGTTTTCCACGCTGTATATAGAACTACAACTCCAATTATCCTGGGATTTATAGTTTGTCATATATCACTGAATGGAGTGGAACTACAACTCCCATCATTCTGGGACTTGTAGTTTTCCATGGTGTTTTGAGTCAAGGGAGTGGAACTACAGCTTCCAGAATCATGGGATGTGTAGTTTTCCTATTAAAATATAATATAATAATTATATGTAATGCCCATAATCTTCAGTTGGGCTACAAATCTCATAGCATTGCATTACCTGTATTCCTGTGGTGAAGGATGGTGGCCTGACATCATGGCGTTAAGGTCATTTTCTATCATTTCCTGCAAGGGGGAAAATATCTATTTTATTATTTGAAACACAACAAGATGAGTCCACAGCAAACAAGATCACTCCACTGGCTTTTGTATTGGATCACACATCGGACCCTTCCCAAGTGTCTAGGACTGTGTGATGTATCGGAGAATAATGCGTGTAGATCTAAGTAGGGTGGCCTTTTGCAGCTGACAGATGGTAATTTTATCAACGCCAATTGTTTTTTAGTGCAGGCCAAGGTCTTTAGGCACTGCACCCAGTGTGCTTACCATTGGGACCACCTTTACTGGCTTGTGCCAGAGTTGTTGTTGTTGTTATTATCATCAGCATGATCATTGTTGTTGTTGTTGTTGTTGTTGTTATTATGGTATTATTATTAGTAATGTTACTACTAATCTTATTACAGTTAGTATTTATTATTTTATATATTTACTAGCCGTCCCCTGCCATGCGTTACTGTGGCCCAGTCATATATACTTACAGAAAACATGTGTTTTGTGTATGTATATATATTTGTGTATATGTGTATTTGCATATATGTGTGTGTGTGGTTTTGTGCATGCATTGTAAAGTGTTTTTTTTTGTTTTTTGGCTTTTTAAGTCTCTTCCGCTGTGTTTTTCAGTGTTTTTATGAGTGATGGTCACTCGTTGGCCTGATAGGCATATTGTGTCCAAATCTGGTGTCAATTCATCCAGTGGTTTTTGAGTTATGTTAATCCCACAAACTAACATTACATTTTTATTTAGATAGACTTCACTTGTATACCACTTTTCCCACCTCGGGAGTGCCGGGGGGGGGGGGGGGGAGGAGGGAATAAAATAATATTAATATAATAATATTAATATAATAATATTAAAATAATAAAAATATAATACTAAAATATTAAATATAATTCTGTTGTGAATGTTAAAATAACACAACAATATACAATAGTGAAATAAAAATTAATGAAATAACAAAAGTTATAATAAAATAATAAAATAAAATAGTAGATTCAAGAGTAAATAATAGTTATCAATAGTAATATCATAAAGTAATAAAATAATAATAACAATAACAAAATAAAGTAATAAAACAATACTAATAGAATAATAGGATAATAAAAATAATAAAATAATGAAGTAGTAAAATGATAAAATAAATAAGATAAAATAATTAAGTAGAATAATAACAATAAAGCAATAAAATATAATAAAATATAATAAAATAATAATAAAAATAATGAAAAAATAAAATATTAATTAAAATAAAAATGATGGGGAAATCATACCTGTCTGGTGGGAATGGATTTCCCAGGCTTTTCTGATATGATAGGGACGAAGGAAAACAGAAAGGCTTATATATAAATATAAGTAAATAATAATATAATATAAATAATAATAATAGAGTAATAAAATAGAATAAAAACAAGAATAATAGAATAATAGAATAATAAAATAAAATAATACCATGATAAAAATAAAGTAATAAATTATATATATATAATAGCAGAATAGAATAGAATAGAATAATAAAATATGAAAAATAGATTACAATGATAATAATAAATAATAAAATGATAATAAAATAATAAATAATGAAAATAGAATAATAGAATAATAAAATAATGAAAAGTATACAATATATAATATAATTATATCATATAAAATTAAAATAATAATCAAAATAATGTTGTTTCCACATCTTATTTATTTATTTTTATGAATATTTTGTTTAATTCTTCTTCTTCACTATTTTCTTGTTTTATTATTATTATTATTATTATTATTATAAAAATAATAATAATAATAAAACAAGAAAATAGCGAAGAAGAAGAATTAAACAAAATATTCATAAAAATAAATAAATAAGATGTGGAAAAAACTATAGCAAAAGAAAGATAAAATACAATTAACACTAAAAACAATGGAGTAATAATAATAAATAATAATGTAATAAAATGCTGAAAAGTAATAAATATAGAATGAAACAATAATATAATGAAAATGAAATCCTAAAATAATCATAGTTAAAATAACAACACAAGAAATTTCAGTCAATCAATAAAACATGAAAAACAGTATCATGAAATAAAGATAAAATTCAAATAATAATAAAATGATAATAAAATAATAAAATGATAATAAAATAAAAATTAAGAAAAATGATGGGGAAATCATACCTGTTTGGTGGGAATGGATCTCCCAGGCTTTTCTGATAGGGTAGGGAAGGAGGAAGGAAAGCAAGCAGGCAAGTCTTGGGAAGGCAGGCAGGCAGGCAGGCAGGAGTCTCTCTCTCTCTTTGCTTTCTCTCTTTGCTCTCTCTCTCTCTCTCTCTCTCTCTCTCGTTCTCTTCTGGTTCCTGCAAAAGGGAAGGAGCCGTTTTTAAATTTCCCTCTCCTAAAGACGGGAGCTGTCCAGCTTCTGGCGCACGCGCAGTCCGAGGGAGGGAGGGAGAGGAGGAGGGAGGGGCCGCGTCCAAGGGAACAGCCAAGGGAATGAAGAAGTTCCCAAAGTTTTTAAGGGAGGGGAAGAAGAAGTAAAAAACAATAGTAGCATAATGTCACATTAATGTAATATATAATCATCTAACAAATATTATAACATATAATCATATATTAATGTACTATCTAATAATCTAATAAATATTATAAAATATAATAATGCAATATTAATGTGATATATAATAATCTAATAAATATAATACTAAAATAATAATGATTTATGGCTCTCTTTTCAAAGGGAGGATCATAACAATGATAAACAATAATATAAGATATAAGAATGTAAAATCGATGTAATATATGATACAATATAATCAGAGTAATATTAAATAGTAATAAAATAGAAATATAAAATGTCATAGTAATATATAATTATGATAGGCATAAATAATATTAAATGACATAGAAGTAATAGAAAAGATTACAATGCAATACGAATGTATGATATAATAATAATAATGTTAAATTATATATATATATATATATATATATATATATATATATATAATGTCATATAATATAATAATAATATAAACTGGCATAGTGTCAATATAAAATATGACCATATAGTAAGAGGAAGATAAAATGCAAAAATAATATAGAAATTACAATAAAATAATATAAAATATAGCAATAAAATAATAATACAAAAATATATTTCTCTCTCTATACACACACACACATACTTTAGTCTTGTAATCATATGTTGATAACCATATATGCCTTTTCTTACAAATATATCTATTATATATTAGTGGCAATAAAGACATATATATAAAGAAATCTAATAATATATAATAATATAATGCAATATAATAACAATAGTAAGGTAGTATAATCTAATGATATAATTATATGATGTACTATAATAAAATATTATAAAAATCACTATAATAATTTAAAGTAGCATAATAATTATATATCATGTATAATGTAATATAATAATGTAATACAGTAATATAATAAGTAATATAATAATAATGTAATATAATTATATATTAATATATAATTAATTACTTGCAAGAAAGAGTATAGAAATATAATAATTATAATAGTATAGTATAATAATAATAATAAAGTAATTTAATATTATATATATAATATAGTAATGTAATATAATAATATATAATATATAAAATATATTATATAGTAATATAATGATAATAATAACCTGAAAGGTCCCATCCAGCATATATATTTATATTTATATATGTATTTATATTTTCCTGTAAATATATGTGTCCCCAAATAGGAAATAATAATAATAATAGTATGCCAAGAAATATTCCTTCTCCTTTCTTTCTTTCTTTCTTTCTTTCTTTCTTTCTCTCCCTTTCTTTCTTTCTTTCCTTCTCTCATTTCTATTCATTCCTTTCCTTCCCGCCTCCCTTCCCTCCTTTTCTTTCTTTCATTCTTTCTCTTCAGCGGGAAAAGAACCGCCAAAAGAAAAAAGAAAGGAAGGAAGGAAGAAAAGGAGGGAAGGAGGAACTGAAAAAGAAAGAAAGAAGGAAAGAAAGAAAGAAAGAGTTTCCAAAGTAAACTACAAATCCCTGCATCCACTCACCACGAAATCTATCTATTCTATCCCCCCTCCTCTCTCTATTCTATCTGTGTGTCTTTCTATATATCTATGGATCTCTTATCTGCTATCTATCTATCTATCTATCTATCTACTGTGAGGATGATGGGAGTTGTTGTGCAGCCTTGTTTCTATTCTCCGATTGAAGGATAACAGCTCCCATTATCCCCCATTTGGGTTCTTTCCATTATTTTTGGTGTGATTGTAACTCCCACCATTCCTCGTTTTGTTCATTTCTATTCATTTGTGTGGGATTGCAACTCCCATAATCCCCCAATTTACTTCTATTTTTGGTGGGATTGCCACTTCCAGCCTCCTCCCTTTGTTTCGTTCTATTATATCTGGGTGAGATTGCAACTCTCATCTTGGGTTATTTCTATTATTACGTATGGATTGCTATTCCCATCATCCTCCATTTGGTCCTATCATTTTGTGTGGATTGCAACTCCCATCATCCCGATTTGGTCCTATTCATTGCTATGGGATTGCCACTCCCATCACTCCCATTGTAGTCCTTTCTATTATTTCTGTGAGATAGAAACTCCCATCATCCACTATTTTGTCCCACTTGGATTTCAATGCCCATCACCCTGCCCCCCCCCTTTTGATTCTATTATTTTGTATGGGATTGCAAAGCCCATCATCCCCATTTGGTTATTCTATTATTGTTTTTTGAGGGACTGCAACTTCCATCACCCCCATTTTGCTTCTTTTTTATTATTTTTGGTGTTATTACAACTTCCATCATCCCTCATTTGGTTCTATTATTTTGTGTAAGATAACAACTCCAATTACCCCCGATTTTGGTCCCTCTATTAATTTTTGATGGCATCACCACTTCCACCCCCACCCTCCACCCCCATTTTGGTACGTTCTATCATTATTTTGGTGGGATTACAATTCCCATCATCCCCATTCGGTTCTATTATTTCATACGGAATTGCAACTCCCACCATCCCCCAATTTGGTTCTTTCTATAATTTGAAATAATCCATAATCCCCATTTGGTCCTATTAATTTGTGTGGGATTGCAACTCTGATCATCCCTAACTGCTCCTATTCATTTGTATGGGATTGCAACTCCCATCACTCCCCATTTGAGTCCTAGTGTATTGTGTGAGATAAAACTCCCATAATTTCCCATTTGGTCCTATTATTTGGCATGGGATTGCATCTCCCATCCTTTCTATTTTGGTTAATTATATTATTTTGTGTGGATTGGAACTCCCATCACCCCCCATTTTGGTCCTTTGTATTATTTGTGTGAGATAACAACTCCCATCATTCCCTATTTGGTCCCTCTTTTTTATGATTGCAACTTGCATCACCCCATTTAGTTATTTTTGTTATTTTGTATGGATTGCAACTCCCATCATCCCCATTTGGTCCTATTATTTTGTATGTGATTGCAACTTCCATCATCCTTATTTGGTCATCCTATTACTGTTTTGGTGGGATTGCAACTCCCATCATTCCCCTTCTCAATGCATTATACTTCAATTTCATTCTTTTGGGAGAACAAAAAATCCCATAATCCCCTCCAAAACCCTAGGTAAAGGTAAAGGTAGTCCCCTGACATTAAGTCCAGTCATGTCTGGGGTGTGGTGCTCATCTCCATTTCTAAGCCGAAGAGCCAGCGTTGTCCATAGACACCTCCAAGGTCATGTGGCCGGCATGACTGCATGGAGCACCCTCCAAAACCCTACATCATATTTAAATCAAATAAAATACATATAGGAGTTATAGTTCAGGAAAACGGTATTTTTCCCTATCGAATTGCCCCTTCGGATGGGATTTGTAGTTCATTCAATACAAACTGGGGGAATGATGGGACTTATGATCCCTTTCCCCCCTTTTAGGAATGGCTTGGTTCCCTCCCTATACAACGGAAGGTTTTTCATTAATTAATTAATGACATGAATTAATTATACCAAATGGTGATGATGGGCATTGGAGTCTCCCCGAAGGACTCTTTTTAAAATTGATTTTAATTTATTTTCTTTCTTCCCGAGGCGGGATTCGAACCTGGGCCTCCAGGGACTCGATCAGGCGAAAGGAAGGGACAGATGGAGAAACGGCATCGAGGCGGGAGGGAGGCAGGTAGGCCCGGATTTCTTGGCGGTCCTAGCGCCCGACGATCTGTACAGGGATGGATGGGAAGATGGGAAAAGATAGATGGAATAGATGGATTGATGAATGGATGGATAGATGGAAAGAGATGGGTGGATGTATAGATAGAATACATAGGTAAAGAGACAGATGGATGGAAAGACAGATAGAATAGATGGATGGAAAGATGGATCGATAGAGAGGTAAAGAAAGAAAAACAGATGGATTAATAGGTGGATAGATAGAATAGACGAATAGATAGGCAAAGAGACAGATAGATGGATTAATAGGCAGATGGAAAGACAGATAGGATGGATGGATAGGTGGAAAGATAGAATAGATGGATGGATGGATACAAAGATAGATAGGCAGAGAGACAGGCAGATGGATGGATGGATAGATAAATAAATAGAGAAATATAATAGGTGGATAGATAGAACAGATAGATGGGTGGATGGATGGATAGAATAGATGGATAGATAGGTGAAGAGACAGATAGATGGGTGGAAGGCTGGATCGATAGATGGAAAGACATAAAGAATAGATGGATGGATTGATTGATGGATCGATAGATCCATCAATCGATAGATCCAAATGGATGGACGGACGGACAGACAGACAAACAGATAGATAGACAGACAGACAGACAGACAGACAGATAGATAGATAGATAAAACAGATGGATGGGTGGATTGATTGATTGATGGGTGGGTGGATAGATGGAAAGAACAATGGATGGATAGACAGACAGACAGATAGAATAGGTGGATAGTTAGGTAAAGAGACAGATAGATGGTTGGATGGATAAACTGATACATAGATGGAAAAACAGATAGACGGATGGGTGGATAATAATAATCTTTATTGGTACCCTGCCATCATCTCCTCAAAGGGACTCGGGGCGGCTCACAGAAGCACTCCAAGTGCCACATGCAGACATCTACACATACGTTTAAATACAATGACATAAGTATAATCATGGATGGATGGATAGATAGATAGATAGATAGATAGATAGATAGATAGATAAGGTGGATAGTTAGGTAAAGAGACAGATACATGGATGAATAGATAGAAGGATGAAAAGACAAAAAGAATAGATGGATGGATGGATGCAAGGATAAATAGATAGATAGATAGACAGATAGATAAATAGAAAAGATGGATAGATATGTAAAGAGCCACATGGGTGGGTGGATGGATGGATGGATGGATGGAGGTATAAAGAGACAGATAGAAGGATGGATGGATAGATGAATAGATGGATGGATAGATAGATGGATGGATACAAGGATAGATAGATAAAGAGACAGACAGATGGATAGAATCATAGAATCATAGAATCAAAGAGTTGGAAGAGACCTCATGGGCCATCCAGTCCAACCCCCTGCCAAGAAACAGGAATATTGCATTCAAATCACCCCTGACAGATGGCCATCCAGCCTCTGTTTAAAAGCTTCCAAAGAAGGAGCCTCCACCACACCCTGGGGCAGAGAGTTCCACTGCTGAACGGCTCTCACAGTCAGGAAGTTCTTCCTCATGTTCAGATGGAATCTCCTTTCTTGTAGTTTGAAGCCATTGTTCCATTGCGTCCTAGTCTCCAGGGAAGCAGAAAACAAGCTTGCTCCCTCCTCCCTGTGGCTTCCTCTCACATATTTATGCATGGCTATCATATCTCCTCTCAGCCTTCTCTTCTTCAGGCTAAACATGCCCAGCTCCTTAAGCCACTCCTCATAGGGCTTGTTCTCCAGACCCTTGATCATTTTCGTCGCCCTCCTCTGGACACATTCCAGCTTGTCAATATCTCTCTTGAATTGTGGTGCCCAGAATTGGACACAATATTCCAGGTGTGGTCTAACCAAAGCAGAATAGAAGGGAAGCATTACTTCCCTGGATCTAGATGGATAGATAGACAGATAAATAGAAAAGATGGACAGATAGGTAAAAAGCCACATGGATGGATGGATGGATGGATGGATAGATAGATAGATAGATAGATAGATAGATAGGTAGGTAGGTAGGTAGATAGATAGATAGTAGATGGATGGGTGGGTGGGTGGATAGAGGGATCAAGAGACAGATAGAAGGATGGATGATGGATGAATGGATGGAGAGATAGATGATAGATAGATTGATAGATAGAGAGACAGATGGATGGATGGATGCATAGACAGATAGATATAATGTACATATATATGATATTATTTACATATATATATATATATATATATATATAATTAGCTAGTATTTCTGTATATTGTTTAATATAATATAATTTACTATATATGTACATTGTTATATTACTGGCATATATATGTGTGTGTGTGTAGTTTATTTTTATATATTATATTAGATTATGTTAGATTATTTACTATCATATATATATATATTGCTTCTGGTATGGCTGATACCAAATGAGAGACTCCTCTCGGGTCACACAGAATAATAATAATAATAATAATCATCATCATCATCATCATCCTTTATTTGTACCCCGCTACCATCTCCCGAAGGACTCGGTGCGGCTTACAAGAGGCCGAGCCCAAATACAATAGTAAAAACAACAACAACAACAACAACAGCAAAATAACTCAAAAAACAAAGCAATAACATTAAGAACACACAATGACACAATTAAAATAAATGGCAGGGCCAAATGTAATAATTAAAGTTAAAAAGTGCTGGGCGTGACCAGGTGGAGTGTTTGGAGGGGGGTGGGCATGCGGATATCCTAGATCTCTGATAAAGAAGACTGGGCAACGCGGAAGGCGCTGAACAGACTGCGCTCTGGCACCACGAGATGCAGAGCCAACCTTAAGAAATGGGGCTACGAAGTGGAGTCCACGACCTGCGAGTGTGGAGAGGAGCAAACCACAGACCACCTACTGCAATGCAACCTGAGCCCTGCCACATGCACAATGGAGGACCTTCTCACAGAGACACCAGAGGCACTCCACGTGGCCAGCTACTGGACATTTAGTATAATGCCAAGTTTTTAAACTTTGTGTTTTTAAGATACATTACAACTGTACTCTTGGTTCGCTTCTGATATGATAAATTTATACACACACACACACATATACATGCATAAAACCGCATTGAGTCACCTGTTAAGGGCTGAAAAATGCGGTATAGAAATAAAGCAAATAAATTATATATATATATATATATATATATATATATATATATATAAAATCTAATTTACTAGTATATATATTGTATTATATTATTATTACTTAGTATTGTGTACGCATATCGATATATGTATACACACTAATATTATTTGTGTGTGTGTATATATATAATGTGTGTGTGTGTGTATGTATATATAAAATTCCCTAGTGTGTGTGTGTATATATATCTCCTCCTGGAGCTTGTAAAACTAATATTTTTTGGGCCTTGTTTCCACCCCATTAGCTTCCATTAGGAAGGTCCGCGACCTCGGATGACCCCTGCCGACCCCCATTGGGCTCCATAGAAGAGAGAGGAGGAGGGGGTCCCCCAAAGGTCATCTAGACTGACCCCATTTGGACATTCTGGTGGGCACACAGGCTTATGAACCCCATGCTGTTATCAACAGATAGATAAAGGACAGTTATAGCCTAGATCAGTGATGGGCAATCTTTTGAGCTTGGTGTGTCAAAATTTGCCAAAAACCTGAGCATAACTTCGGTGGGGTGTCAACTTCGAGAAAAAAACACATAATTTTGCAATATTTATAGTCTAAATAAGAAAAAAATATATTCTATGCTGGGTTATGGAGTGAACAATGCTCAAACGTGCAGATGTTAAATTTGTAGAGCCTTTTACAAATTTAAGGATGGAATTAGATTGGCTCTTATAAGGTGTACTTCTCTATATGTGGCCGCGTGTCATCAAAAATAGCTATGCGTGTCAGTGCTGACACGCGTGTCATAGGTTCACCATCATGGGCCTAGATGATAGAGAGATAGGATAAAAATAATATAATAAATCTAATATAATAATATAGCAAAAATAATATATAATATAATAAAATAGTACATATAACATAAAATAATAAAATCTAACAACCTAAAATATGATGAAAGATTTTAATATAATATAATAACATAATATAATATAACCAAAATAATATATGAAATAATAAAATAAAATATAAAACAATATAACAATATAACAAAAATAATATAATATAATACTATTTATTTACGATTTATTTATTTACAATATTTCTATCCTGCCTTTCTCAAGCCCAAAAGCGACTCAAGATGGCTTAAAAATTGGCAGCAATTCAATGCCATAAAAAAACACAATATACAATTAAAACCTTTAAAACAGCATTATAAAATCAATATAAACACAATACAATACAAAAACCATTAAAACATACCATACCCACCAATAATAAAAATAGAATAAAAATAATAAAAATAGAATAAAGATAATATAATGATGGAATAGAATAAAAATAATAGAATACCATAATAGAATAGAAATAATAATAAAAATAATAAAAATATAATAATATAATATAACAAATACAATACAATATAATAAAAATAATATATTATAATATAATAACATAATATAATAATATAATAATGTCATAATAATAAAACAGAATAAATATATAGTATAGTATAATATAACAAAAATAATGTAATATGTAAATAAAATGATAAAATAATATTATCTATCTATACACATAATAAAAGTGAAAATGTGTATGTGGTTGGAGACAAGCTCCTTTCTCCACAAACAGCTATAGCTCCCACTGCTCAGGAGACATCAATGGCCTTCCCTCCACTACAGGCATCCCAGTGTTTCTGACTCTCTCCATTGGTGTGGAATTTGCATGACCCCACCTACTGCCTCTCTCTTAAACTTTTGCTATTCTTTTCTATGGCACACAGCAAACAGAGGAATTGATCAGCAACTGAACATACTAGAGAGGTTTGGGGAGAATTCACCATGCTTTATAGGAGTTGTAGGTCCTGGGATGTATAGTTCACCTGCAAGCTAAGTGCACTCTGGACTCCACCAATTTATTTTATTTATTGTGTTAGTAGCAACCAGACGATTGTATTAAACTTTTAACAAATTTTTAACAAACAGAAAAACCAGGGTTTGCAAGCTTGGTAGTTGATTAAATGTCCTTTGACCAGTATCTGGCCACTTGGAGTGCCTCTGGTGTTGCCGCAAGAAGGTCCTCCCTTGTGCATGTGGCAGGGCTCAGGTTGGCTCTGCATCTCGTGGTGCCAGAGGGCAGTCTGTTCAGTGCCTTCCAAGTCACCCAGTTTTCTGTGTGCCCAAGGGGGAGTCTCTCATTTGGTATCAGCCATTGATTGAGGTACTGGGTTTGAGCCTGCCACTTTTGGACTCTTGCTTGCTGAGGTGTTCCAGCGAGTGTATCTGTAGATCTTAGAAAACTATTTCTTGATTTAAGTCGTTGACGTGCTGGCTGATACCCAAACAGGGGATGAGCTGGAGATGTCACTGCCTTTTCTGCTACTTCCCGGCGGATGTCAGGTGGTGCAAAAACCAGCTAAACAGTATAATTTCTCCAGTGGTGTAGGGCGCAGACACCCCATGATAATGCGGCATGTCTCATCCACTATTTTAGCATGGTGATATGTGTTCCACACTGGGCATGCGTACTCAGCAGCAGAGTAGCATAGCGCAAGGGCAGATGTCTTCACTGTGTCTGGTTGTGATCCTCAGGTTGTGCCAGTCAGCTTTCGTATGATATTGTTTCTAGCACCCACCTTTTGCTTGATATTCAGGCAGTGCTTCTTGTAGGTCAGAGCACGGTCCAGGGTAACTCCCAGGTATCTGGGTGTGCTACAATGCTCCAGTGGGATTCCTTCCCAGGTGATCCTCAGAGCTCGGGATGCTTGTCTGTTCTTAAGGTGAAAGGCACATGTCTGTGTTTTAGATGGATTAGGGATCAGCTGGTTTTCCCTGTAGTAGGCGGTAAGGGCACCTAGAGCTTCAGAGAGCTTCTGTTCAACCATCTCAAAGCTCCCTGCTTGAGCGGTAATGGCACAATCATCAGCATAGATTAAACTCTCTGTCCCTTCTGGCAGTGGCTGGTCATTTGTGTAGATGTTGGACATGGATGGGGCAAGCACACTCCCCTGAGGCAGGCCGTTCTTCTGTTTCCGCCATCTGCTTCTCTGGCCCTGGAACTCAACAAAAAAGCTCCTGTTTTGTAGCAGGTTTCCTATGAGGCGGGTGAGGTGCTAGTCCTTTGTGATATTATACATTTTTCTCAGGAGGAGGCGGTGGTTCACAGTATCATAAGCCGATGACAGGTCTATGAAGACAGCTCCAACTCCACCAGTGATGGACCTGGAACTAACTTGGCACACAGAAGCCCCATGACCAGCAAAACATACTGGAGGTCTTTGGAGGGATTTATAGTTCACCTACAGAGCCTCTGGCGATGCAGCGGGTTAAACTGTTGAGCTGCTAAACTTGCTGACCAAAAGGTTTGGTGGTTAGAATCCGGGGTACAGGGTGAGCTCCTGCTGTTAGGCCCAGCTTCTGCCAACCTAGCAGTTCAAAAACATGCAAATGTGAGTAGCTCAATAGGTACCACAGTTCATACAGTCATGCCGGCCACATGACCTTGGAGGCATGTATGGAAAACGCCGGCTCTTCGGCTTAGAAATGAAGATGAGCACCAACCCCCAGAGCTGGACTTTACCTTTACTTTTAGTTCACGTACATCCAGAGCGCACACGAACCCAAACACTGATGGATCTGGACCAAACTTGGCATGCATACCCAATATGTCCAAATTTGAATATTGGTGGGTTTTGAGGGGAATTGGCCTGGAAATTTTGGAGTTGTAGGTACTGGGATGTATAGTCCACCTGCAATTTAAGAGCACTCTGTAATATAATATAACCAAAATACTATATGAAATAATATAATATAATCAAAATAACATAATCAAATAAAATAAATAGATAGATAGGATAGATATATCATACACTTGGGAAGGGGACCTCAAAGGACATCTAGACTGACCCTATTTGGACATTTGGGTGGGCACAGCAGCTTATGAGTCATAAGGGACACCTAGAGGCCATCCAGTGTGACCCTGTTATAAATACATAGAGAGAGAGGATACATGTATCATAGAGCAGTATAATAATATAAATAATATAATAATATAACATAAATAATATAATAATATAATATAACAAAAATAACACATGAAATAATAAAATAAAGTAATACAATTATATTATAATAAAAACAACATAATATAATACAATGCAATATAAAAATATATAAAATAAAAAATAAACATTATAATATAACAAAAATAATATATAACAATATAATAATAAAAATAACATAACATAGTCATGTTATAACAAAAAAATCTGAAATCATAAAATAAAAAACATAATAATATAACAAAAATGAAATAATAATAATATATTAAAATAGAATAAAAATAATATAATACAATAATATAATGAAACCCAAATAATATATAAAATAGTAAAATAATATATAATATAATACAATAATAATACAAGAGAATAAAATGATTTTATAATATTAATAATATATAATATTATATAATAATATAAATAAACAATATTATAAAATATAAAATAATAAATTGAATGACTGATAGACTGGAGGAAGGGACCCCTAAAGGTCATCTAGACTGGCTTTCAGATTTTAAAATATTTCAAAATATTTTTTAAAATACAATTAAATATAACAAAATATACCATATCAAAATAAAATAAAATAGAATAATATCATAAACTATAATAGGCTTCGGTCCTATTTGTTTTGCCCCCCGGGAGGCCTGCCCTTCCTCGTTATTATTATTATTGTTTAATGAGAAAAAGCACGGCAGGGGGCGGGGTCACTTCCTGTTTCCCCTCCCAGGCGACCTTGACCCCCGGCGACCCCATGACCCCTCATTATTTTTAATGGCAATGCAAGGGAAGACAAGAGGACTTTGTATTGTCTTCTTCCCTTGCATGGAAGGAAGGAAGGAAGGCGGTCAAGCCAAATTATATTACTATATATTCTCATTATATTATTCATACTATCATTTCCTTATTATCAATATTTTCATTATTATATTATCAGTATTTTCATTATTATTACTCTAATTATTATTTTCATTATTATTACATTATCATCATTATTTTATTATTTTTTCATAATATATTATTATTATTCTTTTCTCTATTATTATCTATTATATTGTTATTATTTTATTATATTATTAATATTACTATCATTATTTTATTATCATCAATATTTTATTATTATAGTATAATATTATTAATATTTTTATTTTTATTGCATTGTCAAATAAACACAATAAAAACTCACAGCAACCAATTATTTTTATTACTATTTTCATTATTATAATTATTATTATAATTATTATATTATAATCATTATTTTATTATTATGTTTATTATTATTACTACTGTTATCATTATTTGCATTATTATTACAATTATTATTTATTATTATTATCACCATTTTATTATTATTATTATTACTACTACTACTATAATAATAATAACTATTATTCATAGCCCACTTTTCTTGCGGGTTGAATTGGGCTTATTATTATTATTATTATTATCATAAAACTTTGTTTCTAGACCACCCTCTCTACCCAGAGGGATTCAATGTATTATTATTATTATTATTATTATTATTATTATTAAAATGATAATAAATAAAAATACAAAGTAATAAATAAAATATAAAGTAATAAATAAAATATAAAGTAATAAAATAATAAAGTAAAAATGATAATAAAAAATAAAATATATCAAGCAATAAAATAATGAAATAAAATAATAAAATCAATAATAAATAAAAATACAAGGAGATTAAAATAATATAATAAAAATGATAAATAAATTATAAAGTGATAAAATAATAAATAATAGTGATAATATAAATATAAATAATAGTAATAAAATAAATAATAAAATGATAATAAATAAAATATAGTGATAATAATAATCATATAACAAAATGAATAAAATGTATAGAAATAGACAAAATAAATAACTGAAAATAAATAAAAATAAATAAAATAAAATGTAACTGAGTGTGCCAGGTGTCTGTTACAGATCGCATTGAGACTCAAAGGGGGGCCTTTGAATAATAGATGTGTCCATTAAGAATGCAATTAAATGCTCCCCTTTCCTTGTTTTCCTTGTTGACGTAAACAACAACAGAGTGCAACGTAATGCAATGCAATGCAATGGAATGGGTGCCTGAGAAGTGAGTTGCTTAAGAGTCATCAAACTTGATCCCTTGCAAGGCATGAATAAGTAATCTTCACTGTGCATTATTGATCGCCCGGCTTGTTTGTTTATTTGTTTGTTGTTTGTTGTCATTGGCCAGGAAAGTGGCCTTGGATGGAAGCCTGCCTTGCAAAGCCTTCCAAGGCAACCTTCTTCTTGTTGATGTTTGTTTGTTGTTGTTTGTTTATGGCGTTTGAAGGAAAGGTAATATTCTCTCAGCCTAATAATAATAATAATAATAATAATAATATGATAGGAAATTTAAAATAAAATAAAATAACAATAACAATAAATCAAATAATAAAGAATAAGAATAAAAGATAAATAACAGAACATAAATAATAATAAATCAAAACTACATATTCAAATAAAATACGTAATAATAATATATAATAATAATATAATAATAATGATATAATATATAATATATAATAATTATTAAAATTAAAATAAATAATAGAAAATAAACAAAAATATTTCTTTTTGGCCTTGAGTTTTGAAGTTGTAGTTCACCTACATCAGTGGTTCTCAACCTTCCTAATGCCTTTTAATACAGTTCCTCATCTTGTGGTGACCCCCAATCATAACATTATTTTAGTTGCTACTTCATAACTGTTGTTTAACTCCTGTTATGAATCGTCATGTAAATATCCCATATACAGGATGTATTTTCATTCACTGGTCCAAATTTGGCACAAATACCCAATACGCCCAAATATGAATACTGGTGGGGTTCGGGGGGGGGGGATTGATATTGTTATTTCGGAGTTGTAGTTGCTGGGATTTATAGTTCACCTACAATCAAAGAGCATTCTGAACTCCACCAACAACAGAGATGAACCAAACTTGGCACACAGAACTCCCATGACCAATGAAAAATACTGGAAAAAATAGATGAGGTTTGACCTTGAGTTGTAGTTCACCTACATCCAGAGACCACTGTGGATGCAGATAATGATGAATCTGGGCCAAACTTGGCACAAATACTCCATATTATTATTATTATTATTATTATTATTATTTATTATTATTAACTTTATTTGTACCCCGCTAGCATCTCCCGAAGGACTCGATGCGGCTTACACAGGCCGAAGCCTCAAAACAACAATACAATAGAGAGCATAACATCACAATAGCAAGCAAATCAGCAATAAACAAAATAGCATAACACCACAATAACAAAGCAAATCAAACAATAAGCAAAATAACAACAATAGCAGTACATCAAGACATTATTAAAACTGGTTCGGCCGGCGCACTGGGGTACAAGGGTTAAAAGTGCTGAAATGGCAGGAGGCACGTGGGATTAAAAGTGCAGTGTGCAGCAACAATTAGTTATGCTAAGGTGCTACTAGGACTTGGGGTGGGGATTCCTAGTCTGAGAAGGCACAACGGAACAGCCAAGTTTTTAAATTCCTTCTGAAAACGGCTAGAGTGGGGGCCTGTCTGAGATCTTTTGGGAGGGCGTTCCAAAGTCGGGGGGCCGCCACAGAAAAGGCCCTGTCACGTGTCCCCACCAAGCGCGCTTGCGACGTGGGTGGGATCACGAGCAGGGCCTCTCCAGATGACCGAAGCGAGCGTGTGGGTTCGTAGATGGTGATGCGGTCACGCAGGTAGGGTGGTCCCAAACCGTTTAGGGCTTTGTAGGTAAGCACCTGCACCTTGAATTGGGCTCGGAAAATAAATGGCAGCCAGTGGAGCTCCTTGAACAGAGGGGTAGACCTCTCTTGATAATGAGCCCCGGTTAGCATCCTGGCTGCTGCCCGCTGGACCAATTGAAGTTTCCGAGCCGTCTTCAAGGGCAGCCCCACGTAGAGCGCATTGCAGTAATCCATTCTAGAGGTGACCAAGGCATGGACCACCCCGGCCAGATCAGCCTTCACGAGGTATGGTCGCAGTTGGCGCGCAAGTCTCAGTTGCGCAAAGGCCCTCCCGGATACCGCCGACACCTGAGCCTCAAGTGTAAGCGAAGAATCCAAGAGGACGCCCAAACTGCGGACCTGTGGCTTTAGGGGGAGTGTAACCCCGTCCAACACAGGTGACCACCCTATACTCCGATCCGGTTTACGATCGACCAGGAGGACCTCTGTCTTGTCGGGATTGATCTTCAGCTTGTTCTTCCTCATTCAGCTTGTTCTTCCTCATATGCCCAAAGGTGAACACTGGTAGAGTTGGGGGGAAATAGACCTTGACATTTGGGAGTTCTGGTTACTGGGATTTATAGTTCACCTACAATCGAAGAGCATTCTGAACCCCATCAACGATAGAATTGGGCCAAACTTCCCACACTGAACCCCCATGACCAACAGAAAATACTGTGTTTTCTGGTGGTCTTTGGCGACCCCTCTAAGATCCCCTCGCGACCCACTCAGGGGTCCCGACCCCCAGGTTGAGAAACGATGACCTACATCCAGACAGCACTGTGGACTCAAACAATGATGGGTCTGGACCAAACTTGGCATGGATACTCAATATACCCAAATGTGGTGGAGTTTGGGGCGGCGGGGGGGGGGGGGAATAAACCTTGACATTTGGAAGTTGTAGTTGCTGGGATTTATAGTTCGCCTACAATCAAAGAGCATTCTGAACCCCACCAACAATAGAACTGGGCCAAATTTCCCACGCAATGCTGTGTTTTCTGATGGTCTTTGGTGACCCCTCTGAAACCCCCTTGCGACCCCCCCAGGGGTTCCAACCCCCAGGTTGAGAAACGCTGGATTACACAAAGAAGAAACGAACTGGAACTTAGTGAGAGACCATTTAACTCAAAATAATATAAAAATGATGATGTAGATATGCAGAACAAATCACCACCAGGCATTGGAGTTGAATGAAAAGAGAAGACGACTATTAGAAAGACTAGAAACAAGAAATACTATCATGATAAAGACGATTGGAGGTTTCTAACTAGTACCCTTTCCCTATCCCTATCCCAAGTGCCCCCATCCCCTCCCCAGTCCTTACGATCTCCCTATCTAATTTCCCTGGGTTTTCGTTTGTCTAATTTTCTTTTTCTTTTTCTTTTGTATTGTGGTAGTGGTGGGTTTGGGTTTAGGATTAGGGGGACTTAAGTTTGTTTGTTGTCATTTGGTTTATGTGCATAGATCTTTGTTTAATTTTATTCTACGTATGTTTAAAACTGAATAAGTGTTATCTTAAAAAGAGAATAAACAAAAATAACAGAGAATGAAATAAAATAGGCAATAGTAATATAAAATGATATAAAAATAAAAATAACAAAATAAATAATAAATAATAGATAAATGGACTATATAATATATAAATGAGATTTTAAAAAATAAAACAAAACAAATCACAGAAAATAAATAATAATAATTATAATAATAATACTAATAAACAGATTATAAATAATAATAATTATAATAATAATAAATCAAACAATAAATAACAAAATAATAATCAGTCAAATAAATAATGATGATGATAAGGATAAGGATAATAATAATAATGATAATAATAATAATGATAAGGATGGTGAGAATAATGATAAGGATAATCTCAATGATGACACATACGATAGATAACAGTGGGAAGGGGCCCCTCGAGGCCACCAAGCCTGACCTCGTTCTGTTTTATAAAGGAAGGCACCACCCAATGGATCCCTCCTGACAGATGGCCAGTGCGCTTGCGCTCTGCACTTGCTCCATTTGTCCTCCTTTTATTTGTTGCTTCGGCTGTGACTGCAACTCAATCCCTCCAGGGCCATGAATTATTGATATGGGGCAGCCATTGGCGCTGGCATCTTCTCTGTGTTGTGTTGTGTTCTGCCCCGGTGGATCCTAACTAAGACAGAGATGCAGGTGAGGACCCCCTCCATGCATTTCTATTTATTCTCTATCTATTTATAACAAGATGGGTCAAGCTGGATGCCCTCTAGGGGTCTCTTCCCACTCTTAGGGTTTTATCATATATCTATCCCTATCTATCCATTTTATTTTAATGTATTTTATTGTTATTGTTATATTTTATTATATTATTTTATTTTTATACTATATCATAATATTGTTTTTATATTATAATATTTATTATATTATATTATATCATAATTATAATATAATATAATTATATTATTTTATTATATTTTATTGTTGATTATATTAGCCCCCAGTAGTGCAGTGAGTTAAACCACTGAGTTTCTGAACTTGCTGATCGAAAGGTTGCAGGTTTGAATCCAGGGAGCGGTGTGAGCTTCCGCTGTTAGCCATAGCTTCTGCCCACCTATCAGTTTGAAAACATGCAAATGTGAGTAGATCAATAGGTACCACTCCAGTGGGAAGGTAACGGTGCTCCATGCAATCATGCCGGCCACATGACCTTGAAGGTGTCTACGGACAACGCCGGCTCTTTGGCTAAGAAATGGTGGTGAGCACCAACCAGCAGAGTCGGGCACGACTGGACTTAATGTCAGGGGGAAAAAAATTACCTTTACACATATATTTTTTTATTATTATTATATATCTATCCTATCCTATCTATCATTCATATATATATGTGTGTGTGTGTGTGTATTATATTATATTACTAGCTTGGGGACCAGCCATGTCCAGGTTAATTGAAAAACGCATTGTTTGTCTGTGCACCAAATTTAGTCTAGATCCAATGTTGGTTGGGTTCAGTGGGTGCAGGGGAACTATAACTCCCCTATGCAAAGGAGAACCACCCCCAAACCCCGCAGTTATGCATAGTTGGCCATGTTGCGTCTGTGTGCCAAGTTTGGTCCAGGTCCATCATTGGTGGGGTTCACAATGCTCTACAACTCCCACGCAGGTGGTCTGTTCCCCCAAAACCCCTCTACTATGTTCTTTTGGTCATGGGGATGGGGTCTGTGTGCCAAGTATGATCTCGGTCTGTCATGCATGGGGGTCGCCGTGGTCTCTGGAAATGAATGAAGTTACTGCAGATCCCATTATCCATGGTCCATCCTCCCCCAAGCCACATGAGGACATGAGGTGGGTCACGGGGAGCTTGTGTGCCAAGTTTGGACCAATTCCCCTTTTGGTGGAGTTCAGAGTACTCCTTGATTGCAGGTATAGTATAAATCCCAGTCCCTACAACCCCAAAATATCCAGGCCAATTCCCCAGGTTAACCCCAAGAAACTCCATCGGTACTGAAAGTATGTTGTATTGGGCAAGTTTGTGGGGTTAATCAGTGGGGTTCAGTCTGCTCTCTAGCTTTAGAGTCAAGTGCAACTCCCACAATGGTGAGCCAGTCTCCTCAAACCTCTCCAGTAGGATGAGTTAGTCATGGGGGTTCTGTGTGTCAAGTTTAGTCCAAGTCCATCATCTGTGGAGGTCACCATTTCTGTGGTTGTGGGTGAGCTACAACTCCCAGAAAGGAAGGCCAGTTCCCCGCAACCCCCTTCAGTAATTAAATCTCAGCATATCAGATCTGTGTGCCAAGTGTGGCCCAGATCCATCAGTGTTTGGGTTCACAGTACTCCCTGCATGTAGGTGAACTACAACTCCTCTAAATCAAGGCAAATTGTCCTCAAAGATCTCCAGTATTTTTTGATGGTCATGGGGGCTCCGTGTTTCAAGTTTGGTCCAATTCCCTTTTTGGTGGGATTCAGAGTGCTCCTTGATTGCAGGTGAACTATAAATCTCAGTACCTACAACTCCAAAATGCCCAGGCCAATTCCCCTCAAAACCTACCAATATTGAAATTTGGGAATACCAGGTATGTATGTCAAGTTGAGTCTAGATCCATCCTTGCTTGTGTTCATAGAGCCCTCTGGAGGTGAACTACAACTCCTCTCAGGCCCGTAGCCAGGATTTCGTTTCGGGGGGGGCTAAAAAATTTTCAGGGGGGGTTTCGGGGGGGGGCTGAGTTTCGGGGGGGGCTGAGTCTGAGTGAAAGAGGGTCTAGCCTAGCAAACCTTTTGTATCATTACCCCAATACCCCCATGCATATGGGATATATTGAGAATGGTGATCAAATCATGATATTAATAAACATAACAGTTTAAATAATGCACCAGTAAGGCCTTTTCGCGAACCACCATGAGAATTTCGGGGGGGGCTGAAGCCCCCCGAGCCCCCCCCCTGGCTACATGCCTGACTCCTCTAAATCCCTCCAAAGACCTTTTTGTTGGTCATGGGGTTTTGTGTGCCAAGTTAGTTCCAGGTCCCTCGTTGGCGGAATCCAGAGTGCAGTTCTTATATTGCAGGTGAACTATACATCCCAGTACCTACAACTCCTATAAATCATGGTGAATTCTCCCCAAACCTCCCTAGTATGTTCAGTTGCTGATCAATTGCTGCTTGCGGTGTGGCATAGAAAAGAACGGGAAAGAGTTAAGAGAGAGTATTGGGAGAGGAGATGCAAATTCCACACCAAAGGAGAGAGTCAGAAACACTGGGATGTCTGTAGTGGAGGAAGCACATGAAATCTAAGATGGAATGGTCCCTGAATGAAAGCCTTCACTTGGGTGGTGGGCAGTGTGGTGTTTGTGGAGGACATTGGCAGGGCTCTTGGACATGTTCCTGGCGCTCACGATAACCTGCAATGTCATTGGAGGAAGTGACATTGGTGTCTCCTGAGTATAGCTGTTCATGGAGGCAGAAGCTTGTCTGTGCAAGTGGACAGCCCAGGTTGATTCACCATGACATATGGGAGTTGTAGTTCACCCACACCCACTGAACCAGCCAACTTTGGATCTAGACTAAACAAAGTATAGACAAACCATGCCTTTTTGAAATAACCCAGGCATTGCGAGTTCCCTAAGCTAGTGTACAAATAAAATGTAAACAATATAAAATATACTGAAATAATAAAATATAAAATAATAAAATACAATAAAATAGAATAATAAAAAGATATTAATAAAATAGTAATAATATAAAATATAATTATTATAATAAAATAATATAATATCATAGGAACAATCTGTTTAAAAGTGCGTGTGACTTCCAACTTGGTTCCCAGCTCCTTTTGGCCTTTCCCCATATATATATGTATCTATCTATGTATGTATATCTAAATCCCCAATGCTGGGAAAACGGCTTGTCTCCCTTGGCTCCCATTCTTCCCTTTGGGCGCATGAAGGCCGGCTGTGAAATCCGCCACGACATTAAATGCTTTCGAATGAATACAGCATGAAAAGGAATGGGGCGCATTAAGGCCTTGCATTAAAGCCCATGGGGAACAATTGGGGCATTAGGGGCCCTTTGCGTCGCATTGCATTACATGCTGGCAAAGAGATAGATAGGGAGAAGGCGGGTGGATGGATACAAAGATGGATATATCTTGGGGACATATATCCATCCATCTTTGTACCCACATCCCTTTGCCTTTGCCTTGGGAAAGACTCCAGCATGCAATGCAATATATATTGTATATTATATGTATATTATATATAAAACTATGATCTTATATTGTGTGTGTGTGTATAATTGTATTCTATTATAATACATACCTTATATATAATATAATTTGGTCACAAGACACCTACTAACCCAAGGAGTGAGCATCACTCAAAAATTTATTTTGTCATTTGGGAGTTGAAGTTGCTGGGATTTATAGTTAGCCTACAACCAAAGAGCATTCTGAACTCCACCAACTATGGAATTGAACCAAACTTGGCACACAGAACTCCCTTGACCAACAGAAAATACTGGAAGGGTTTGGCGGGCATTGACCTTGAGTTTGGGAGTTGTAGTTCACCTACATCCAGAAAGCACTGTGGACTCAAACAATGATGGATCTAGACCAAACTTGGCACGAATACTCAACATGCCCAAATATGAACATAGATAGAGTTTGGGGAAAATAGACCTCGAAATTTGGGAGTTGTAAATTACTGGGATTTATAGTTCACCTACAATCAAAGAGCATTCTGAACCACACCAATGATAGAATTGGGCCAAACTTCCCACACAGAATCCCCCATGACCAACAGAAAATACTTTTTTCTGGTGGTCCTTTGTGACCCTTCTGACACCCCCTCATGACCCCCCCCAGGGGGTCCCGACCCCCAGGTTGAGAAATGCTGCCTTAAGGCCATGCAGTCCAATTCCCTTCACTAGGCAAGAAAACATAATCAGAGCTCTCTTGACAAAGAGCCATCCAACCATAGATATAGATAGATAGATATGATTCACACACACACACATGTATATGACAGATATGGTATCATAGATTTGAAAGGGACCCCTAAAGAAGGACAATTATATGTTGCATATTCCGACGTAGGCAAACCCGGCAATCTCTACATCAAAACTGACAAAGAAACAACAAGAAATACTGTTTACCCACAAGCATAAAGACATTGCATATATTAGAAACCAACACTTTCTCATTACTTTATTTTCCAGATCACCATAATATACTAGCTGTCTAGCAGGGGACAGCTAGTATATTATTTTATATTATATTTATTTATTTATTTACTTTGCTTATATACCGCTGTTCTCAGCCCAGGGGCGACTCACAGCGGTGTACAACATAGAAAAACAGATCCAAAATTCAAGACACAAACTAAAATATCATCTAGCAATAATCAAAAACATCCTCATCAAGAACAACAACAATATCAATAATACAAAAAGCCATTCATGTCGTCTCATCGTTTAACCACAATCCAGTCTCATTTTCCGTTGTTCCATTCCTGTCATCATTACCAATTATTGCACTTCTTGTTCAAACGCCCTCCTGAACAGCCAAGTCTTTAATTTCCTGCAGAATATCATCAGGGAAGGAGCCAGTCTGATGTCCACGGGAAGGGTGTTCCACAGCCGAGGAGCCACCACCGAGAAGGCCCTGTCTCTTGTCCCCGCCAGCCGTGCCTGTGAGGCAGGCAGGATCGAGAGCAGGGCCTCCCTGGACGATCTCAAAGTTCTTGTGGGCTTGTAGGCCGAGATGCGGTCAGATAGGTATCTTGGGCCGGAACCGTTTAGGGCTTTATAGGCCAATGCCAGCACCTTGAATTGAGCCCGGTAGCAAATCGGCAGCCAGTGGAGCTGGTACAACAAGGGCATTGTATGCTCCCTGCTAGTAACATGGCTGCCGCACGTTGGACCAATTGAAGCTTCCGGGCCATCTTCAAGGGCAACCCCACGTAGAGAGCGTTGCAGTAGTCTAAACGGGATGTAACCGGAGCGTGGACTACCATGGCCAAGTCAGACTTCCCAAGGTACGGGCGCAGCTGGCGCACGAGCCTAAGCTGTGCAAATGCTCCCCTGGTCACCGCCGAGACCTGGGGCTCCAGGCTCAGCGATGAGTCCAGGATCACACCCAAGCTGCAAACCTGTGCCTTCAAGGGGAGTGCGACCCCATCCAACACAGGCTGCAAACCCTGTTCGGCCTTGCGACTGACCAGGAGTACCTCTGTCTTGTCTGGATTCAATTTCAATTTGTTCGCCTTCATCCAGACTGTCACAGCGGCCAGGCACCGGTTCAGGACCTCGACAGCCTCCTTAGTAGCAGGTGGAAAGGAGTGACAGAGTTGGACGTCATCTGCGTACAGATGACACCGTACCCCGAAACTCCGGATGATCTCTCCCAGCGGCTTCACGTAGATATTAAACAGCATGGGGGACAGTATTGAACCCTGTGGAACCCCACAAGACAAAGGTTGTGGAGTTGAACAGGTGTCCCCCAATAACACCTTCTGGGAGCGGCCCTCCAGGAATGACTGGAGCCACTGTAAAACAGTGCCCCCGAGACCCATTCCCGCAAGGCGCCCCAGAAGGATACCGTGGTCGACGGTATCGAAGGCCGCTGAGAGGTCCAGCAGCACCAACAGGGACACACTTCCCCTGTCGAGCTCCCGGCGCAGATCATCCGCTAAGGCGACCAAGACTGTCTCAGTTCCATGTCCCTGTCTGAAACCAGACTGTGCCGAATCCAGATAATCCGTGTCTCCCAAGAATACCTGGAGTTGTGAGGCCACCACGCGTTCCAGGACTTTGCCCAAAAAGGGGAGATTGGAAACTGGCCGGAAGTTGTCAAATTTAGTGGGGTCCAGTGATGGTTTTTTCAACAGCGGTTTTATTATAGCTTGTTTTAAGCTCGCTGGAATCTTGCCTTCCCGAAGGGAGGCCTTAACCACCACCTCAACCCACTCAGCCAATCCCCCTCTGGCCTCCTTTAGAAGCCAGGATGGGCAGGGGTCTAGGATGGACGTAGTAGGCCTCATTCCTCCAAGTATCTTGTCCACATTCTTGGGCTTCACCAATCGAAATGAATATATATTTCATTTGTTCAGTCATTTCCGACTCTTCATGACTTCATAGACCAGTCCATGCAAGAGCTCCCTGTTGGCCGTCACCACCCCGAGCTCCTTCAAGGTCAATCCAGTCACTTCAAGGATGCCATCCATCCATCTTGCCCTTGGTCGGCCCCTCTTCTTTTTTCCTTCCATTTCCCCCAGCATCATACTCTTTTCTAAGCTTTCCTGTCTTCTCATTATGTGGCCAGAGTACTTAATCTTTGCCTCTACTATTCTTCCCTCCAATGAGCAGTCGGGCTTTATTTCCTGAAGTATGGACTGGTTGGATCTTCTCGCTGTCCAAGGCACTCTCAGCACTTTCCTCCAGCACCACAGCTCAAAAGCATCGATTTTCCTTCGCTCAGCCTTCCCTATCATCCAACTCTCACATCCGTAGGTGACTACAGGGAATACCATTACTTTAACTATGCGGATCTTTGTTGCCAGTGTGATGTCTCTACTCTTCACTATTTTACCAAGATTGGTCATTGCTCTCCTCCCAAGAAGTAAGCGTCTCCTGATTTCCTGGCCACAGTCTGCATCTGCAGTAATCTTTGCACCTAGAAATACAAACTCTGTCACGGCCTCCACGGTTTCTCCCTCTATTTCCCAGTTGTCAATCATTCTTGTTGCCATAATCTTGGGGTTTTTTATGCTTAACTGCAACCCAGCTTTTGCGCTTTCTTCTTTCACCTTGATTAGAAGGCTCCTCGGCTCCTCCTCGCTTTTGGCCATCAAAGTGGTATCATCTGCATATCTAAGGCTAATGTTTCTTCCAGCAATTTTCACCCCAGCCTTGCATTTATCAAGCCCCACACATTGCATGATGTGTTCTGCATACAAGTTGAATAGGTTGGGGGAGAGTATACAACCCTGCCGTACGCCTTTCCCAATCTTGAACCAGTCTGTTGTTCCGTGGTCAGTTCTGACTGTTACTACTTGGTCCTTATACAGATTCCTCAGGAGAGAGATAAGGTGGCTTGGGATGCCCATCCCACCAAGAACTTGCCACAATTTATTATGATCCACACAGTCAAAGGCTTTGGAATAGTCAATGAAACAGAAATAGACGTTTTTCTGAAACTCCCTGCCTTTCTCCATTATCCAGCGGATATTGGCAATCTGGTCTCTCGTTCCTCTGCTTTTTCTAAACCCAGCTTGTACATCTGGCAACTCTCGCTCCATGTGTTGCTGGAGTCTTCCTTGCAGGATCTTGAGCATTACCTTACTGGCATAAGAAATAAGGGCCACTGTACGGAAGTTTGAGCAGTCTTTCGCATTTCCCTTTTTTGGTATGGGGATATAAGTGGATTTTTTCCAGTCTGATGGCCATTCTTGTGTTTTCCATATTTGCTGGCATATGGTATGCATCACCTTGACAACATCCTCTTTCAAGATTTTAAACAGTTCAGCTGTTGTTAGCTATGCATTTATATATATATAGTATATCTTGGGAACATGCATACATACATACATGTATACATATATAGGAATGATTTGTCAGATGCAATGATGTTGTGTGTTGAAGGAGGGCTCCCTCTGTTGACGGAACGAAGTATCGCTTCTCCTCTCTATGCAAAGGAAAGGAAAGGAAATGCTATGAATATTGATGCTGAGATTGGCCTTTTGTGCTGCAGCCTCACCGTTTTGGCAATTAGAAACCCTTCTAATGGTTATTTAATCCCTGCCTTGATTGGGAGTCACTGCAAACAGATGGCTTTCCTGGAGCATTTGTGCAAATGAGCCAAAGCCATCGGGTTTTTCCATTCTCAAAGGAAGAAATCCTATCCATTGGGAGCTCAGCGCAAAGCCATTCACTCACTCCATTCCACTTTGCAAAGGTAAGGCCTTTTCCAATAGGATTTTATTCCGAATATAATAATAATAATAATAATAATAATAATAATTCAATAGGAATAAATATCTATATATCTATTTATAACAGGATGGGGTCAGGCTGGATGGCCTCTAGGGGACCCCTTCCCTTTTTTTAGGGCTCTATGATATATCTCATCTATCTATCTATCTATCTATCTATCTTTTTATTTTATTTTTATTATAGTGTACCAGGGGTCTTCAAACTAAGGCCCGGGGGCTGGATACGGCCCTCCAAAGTCATTTACCCGGCCCTCGCTCAGGGTCAACCTAAGTCTGAAATGACTTCAACACACACAACAACAACAACAACAACAACAATCCTATCTCTTCAGCCAAAAGCAGGCTCACACCACCCATTGAAATACTAATAAATTTATATTTGTTAAAATTGTTTTTCATTTTAATTATTATATTGTTTTTAAGTGGGTTTTTTTTTTTTTGCACTACAAATAACATATGTGCAGCGGTGCATAGGAATTCACTCATTTTTTTTCATATTATAATCCGTCCCTCCAACAGTTTGAAGGACTGTGACCTGGCCCTCTGTTTAAAAAGTTTGAGGACCCCTGTACTATACTATAATATATTTTATTTTATACTATGTTTATTATTATATTATAACATTATTTATGGGTTGTTGTAGGTTTTTTCGGGCTGTATGGCCATGGTCTAGAGGCATTCTCTCCTGACGTTTCGCCTGCATCTATGGCAAGCATCCTCAGAGGTAGTGAGGTCTGTTGGAACAGACCTCACTACCTCTGAGGTTGCTTGTAATAGATGCAGGCGAAACGTCAGGAGAGAATGCCTCTAGACCATGGCCATACAGCCCAAAAAAACCCACAACAACCCAGTGATTCCGGCCATGAAAGCCTTCGACAATACATTGAACATTATTTATATTATTATAATATAATATATATACATAGATGTGTATCTATAGCTTTGTATATATCTATTTTATTTAATTTTAATAGAATATTAAACTATATTATTTTATTTTATTACTGTATTGTAATATTATTTTTATTATTTTATTATTTTTATTATATTATAACCCCCTGGTGGCGCAGTGGGTTAAAGCCCCGTGCCGACAAGGATTGAAGACTGACAGGTCGCAGGTTCAAATCCGGGGAGAGGCGGATGAGCTCCCTCTATCAGCTCCAGCTCCTCATGCGGGGACATGAGAGAAGCCACAAGGATGATAAAACATCAAAAAATCATCCAGGCATCCCCTGGGCAACGTCCTTGCAGACGGCCAATTCTCTCACAATAGGAGCGGTCGCTCCTGACACGACCAAATCAAAATATTTCTTTTATTATTAAATTTTTATCTTATGTTATTTTATTGTTTTATTGTACTATTTTATTTTATTATTTATTATATTTTATTATATTATTATATTATATTATATTTCTTATTTTATTATATTATTGGGTTGCTGTGAGTTTTCCGGGCTGTCTGACCATGTTCTAGAAGCATTCTCTCCTGAAGTTTTGCCCACATCTATGGCAGGCATCCTCAGAGGTTGCAAGGTCTGTTGGAAACTAGGGAAGTGGGGCTTCTATATCTGTGGGATGATGTCCAGGGTGGGAGAAAGACCTCTTGTCTGTTTCAGGGAAGTGGGAATGTTGCCACTGGCCACCTTGATTAGCACTGAATGAGCTTGCCGCTTCAAAGCCTAGCTGCTTCCTGCCTCATGTATCCTTTGTTGGGAGGTGCGAGCTGGCCCAGATTGTTTCATTTCTGGACAATTTCAACAGGAAGGAGGAAACCATGGAAATGAACAAAATCTGGCTACCAGTATTGAAAAACTCTAAAATCAGGACAGTAAATAAAGAACAACACTCTGAAAACAGGGGAATTCCATGAAAAATCAGGGCCAGCTAAAACCTATCATTACATTATTTTATTTTATTATTTTATAACTTAATTTTATTATTGCATTATTTTTATTTTATTATTCTATTGTTATTATTTTATTACTTTATTTTATTACTTTATATTATTATTATGCTATTTTGTTATATTGTTTTATATTTTATAATTTTTTTATTATTTTATGTGATTTTATGTTTATTATTTATTTCTTTACTTCATTTATACGCTACCTTTCTTTCCCTCAGGAGACTCAAGGCGGCTTACAACTCTGGTCCAATTCAATATCAGGAAAATCAACAGTAAAAGCAATAAGATGCCCCTCCCCATTTATACAGTTAATAATTAGTCAATAAAGACATTGAAACAGTAAACAGATTAAAAGATATAAAATGCATAGTTCCATTCGTCCAAGCTCCTTGTTCATAATCCATATTCAAACTGTGTCGAAGCCTGTAGTCATTTATTCTTCGAATGTTTATAAGCAAAGCCATGTCTTTCACTTTTTTCTAAAAACTAGAAGGGATGAGGCCTGCCTGATGTCACTCGGGAGGGAGTTCCACAGCTGAGGGGCCACCACTGAGAAGGCCCTGCCTCTCGTCCCCACCAATCGCACTTGCGAAGAGGGTGAGACCAAGAGCAGAGCTTCCCCAGACAATCTTAACAGTCTAGTAGGTTCATATGAGGTGATATGTTTGGACAGGTAAGTTGGACTGGAACCATTTAGGGGTTTATAGGTCAAGACCAGCACTTTAAATTGGGCTTGGTAGCAAATAAGCAGCTATCGGAGCTGACACAGGGGTTGTATGCTTCCTATATGCCGCTCCCATTAGAAATCTGGCTGCCGCCCATTGGACAAAGCAACCCCATGTAGAGCGCTTTGCAGTAGTCTATACAAGATGTAACAAGAGCATGGACCACCGTGGCCAAGTCTAGTTTCCCAAGGTACACGTGCAACTGGCACACAAGTTTTAATTGTGCAAAAGTTCCCCAGGCCACCATTGAGACCTAGGGTTCCAGGCTCAGCGATGAGTCCAGGAAAACTCCCTGTGCCATCACACCCAGACGCTATAACGTTACAACTAAGATGTGCTTCTCTCTTTATCTGGGTGAACTGCTGGGGGTCTTTCTTGAAGCAATAAAATTCTCAGCAACTGAGGCCACTCCAGGTTTGGAACATCAAACAGAATATTTATTTCCAAAGTCCTTGGCAGACTTGGCACAGCTTGAAGAAGTTACAACACAAATAGTCAATTTGGTAAACCATAGAGATGATCTTTCTTTCCTTTTCCTTCAGTTACTGAGGTAACTTTTCCCCAAATGGTAGAAAAACTCCTGGGATCCTTTCACCCTAACCCTGAGCTGCTATGGTTAAAAAAACCCAGGTTTTTCCCTATCTAAGCTTAAGGTTAGCTTTGGATATGAAGTAATGCTCAATAATACTCAATAACTCAATATCTATTTATAACTCAATAAGCTTCTCTATCTCAATTATTCAATTGCCTTTCTTAATAACCCAGTTGTACTTCTCTATCTATCTTTCTACCTATATAACTTAGTTGCTCAATGGCTCAATTAACCTTTCTATATCTCAATTGCTATTTCTCTCTATTTCTCAATAGTACTCACAATGAGTTTTTCAGAGCTCCCTGCCTGACCAACAACACATCTGAGGTTCTTTTCTCTACTGAAGGAGGCAGAGGAGATTCCAAAATGGAGATCTCAATCCCAGGAAAAAGGGCAGTCTCCAAACCAATAACTGCAGAGGGTCTGCAGTCTAGCTTTGCAGACTCTGAATCTGTTTAACTTCCAGGGTGCTGTTGGGTCTGTAGGAACCCTGGGGAAATGCAAAAGAACACTATCCCATGCAACTAAAAGGTAAAGCAAGCTATGCTCCTGGAAGACGGAACACTCCCAAACTGCAAACCTGTGTCTTCAGGGGTATTGTAACCCCATCCAGCACAGGTTGCAACCCTATACCCTGTTTAGTCTTGCAGCTGACCAGGAGTACCTCTGTTTTGTCTGGATTTAACTTCAATTTGTTCGCCCCCATCCAGACTGTCACAGCTGCCAAGCACCGGTTCAGGACCTGAACAGCCTCCTTAGCAGCAGGTGGAAAGGAGTGATAGAGTTGGACATCATCTGCGTACAGATGGCATAGAACTCCAAAACTCTGGGTGATCTCTCCCAGTGGCTTCATGTAGATGTTAAACAACATGGGGGACAGTACTGAGTCCTGCGGGACCCCACAGGACAATAGATGCAGGGCTGTCACTCTGTAGGATCTGAATGGCAAGGGAAAAAACCACTCACAAGCAGGATTGCTTTAAAATGGCCGTATTGCTTTTATCTCTGCAGAAAAGAAAGACTCTGCAGTTTTACCACCACCACTTCCTTTTATACACCTTCCACCCGTTTCTTCCTCATCTCAGTTTCCTCATGAGAACTTGTTGCTTCACATAACATGGTCTCCAGCGCCTTCTGCTGGCTTCAGGATGTCACCATCTCCCCCTCTTCTCAGTTTCCTCATGAGAACATGTATCTTCACAAGTTCCATAACATGGTCTCCAGCTCCCTCTGCTGGCTTCAGGATCTCACCATCTCCCCCTCTTCTCAGTTTCCTCATGAGAACTTGTTGCTTCACAAGTTCCATAACATGGTCTCCAGCGCCTTCTGCTGGCTTCAGGATCTCACCATCTCCCCCTCTTCTCAGTTTCCTCATGAGAATGTGTAGCTTCACAAATTCTGTAACATGGTCTCCAGCGCCCTCTGCTGGCTTCAGGATCTCACCATCTCCCCCTCTTCTCAGTTTTCTCATGAGAATGTGTAGCTTCACAAGTTCCATAACGTGGTCTCCAGCGCCTTCTGCTGGCTTCAAGATGTCACCATCTCCCCCTTTTCTCAGTTTCTTCATGAGAACGTGTAGCTTCACAAGTTCCATAACGTGGTCTCCAGCGCCTTCTGCTGGCTTCAAGATGTCACCATCTCCCCCTCTTCTCAGTTTTCTCATGAGAAGGTGTAGCTTCACAAGTTCCATAATGTGGTCTCCAGCGCCTTCTCCTGGCTTCAGGATGTCACCATCTCCCCCTCTTCTCAGTTGCCTCATGAGAACTTGTGGCTTAAGTAGTTCCATAGCAAGGTCTCCAGCGCCCTCTGCTGGCTTCAGGATGTCACGGAGAGAATTTATGATGTCTTCATGGCCCCAGAAATTGACTCCTGACGGGGGCCAAGCAAGTGTCCCCCAACAACACCTGAGACTGACCCTCTAGGAAGGACCAGAGCCACTGCAAAACAGCCCCCCAGGGTCAATTTCTGCAAGGCGTCTCAGAAGGAGACCATGGTCCACGGTATCAAAGGTCACTCAGAGTCCAAGAGAACTAACAGGGACACACTCCCTCTGTCTAGTTTCCTACCCAGATCATCCGCTAAGGCAACCAAGGCTGTCTCGGTTCCATGTCCTAGATCCAGATAATCAGTTTCATCCAAGAACACCTGGATTTGCGAGGCCACCACACGTTCCATGACTCTGCCCAAATAGGAGAGATTGGAAACTGGTTGAAAATTGACAAATTGAGTGGGTTCCAGTGATTTATCCGTGTCCATTATTTGTCTTGTTGTCCTGGCAATGATGCGTTTTAAAGTTTTAAATCTCTTGACCCTTAGACATGATGTGTTTGTGTGGGACTATGTCCCTCTTCTCTTGAGCTGGTCATTGACCATAATAAAGCGAACTACTCAAAACTAAAATATATATTAAATAGGAAAAAATATATTATTTTAGGGCCCCCTGGTGGTGCAGCAGGTTAAACCGCTGAGTTGCTGAATTTGCTGACCAAAAGATCGGTGGTTTGAATCCACAGAGCGGGGTGGGCTCCTGCTGTTAGCCCTAGCAGTTTGAAAACATGCAAATGTGAGTAGATCAATAGGTACTGTTCCAGATGGAAGGTAACAGCGCTCCATGCAGTCATGCCGGCCACATGACCTTGGAAGTGTCTACGGACAAAGCTGGCTCTTCAGCTTAGAAATGGAGATGAGCATACCCCCCAGAGTTGGACATGACTAGACTCAATGTCAGAGGAAACCTTTACCTTTACCTGTTTTTATATATATATATATATATATATATATATATATATATATATAATTACAATATTAATAACATTATATTAAATGTATTAAATAGAAATTTTAAAAAATTAATAGGAATAAATATATTATTAAATACATTATATACAATATATTAAAAATTAAAACAGGGATAAATATATTGTTACATGTATTTCTAATATACATTAAATATATTACATAGAAATAGAATTTGTAATTAAAATGAATTTTAATTAATAATATTATTAATCATTTTAAATTGTTTCTCACATTCACAACAGTGTGATGCTGCAGCACAACAGACCAATATGATCCTCTGATTTTTAAATTATTATTATTATTATTTCAAGATGGGGATTCCTCCACGCTGCTTCCATCTGGAAATAATAATAATAATAATGTATCTAAATTAGCCAATAGGGAAAGTATTATGTTCCTATTATGTTCAATATCTCAATTGTCCACGAGGGGGAGCGAGAGAGCGTTTTCCTATTATTTTCAGTATTCGAATTGGCCAATAGGGAGAGTATGTTCCTATAGGGGATCCAGAGAGGAGTATTTCCCTGTTACTCTCTGTATCTCAATTAGTTTAATTCTTATTGCAGGCGGAAGCAGCGTGGAGGAAGGCCCACCAGCTGGACATGGAGGGGGCGCTGGTGGCCCGTGACCGGGTTGGAGTCCAAGACTTTGTCCTGCTGGACGTCCACACCAGTGAGGGCGCCTTTATGGACAACCTCCGGAAGAGATACCGGGAGAACCTCATCTACGTATCTATTCTATTATTCTCAGTACTTGAATTGAATGCTGGGGGCAGCAGAGAGTCATTCCCTATTATTCTCAGTATCTGAATTGACCACTAGGGGTCACCAAAGGACAGTGTCCTAATATTTTCAGAATCTGAATCTTCCTATTCTTTTTAGTATTAAATTGACCACTGGGGGCACCAGGGGACAATGTCCTATTATTGTCAGTATCTGAATTTTCCTATTGTTTTCCGTATCTGAATTGTTCAGTAGGGGGCACCATCTTTCTATTTTCAGTATCTGGCTAATAGGTGGCACCAAAAAGTATTTTCATATTATTCTCAGAATCCTAGATTAACCTGTAGGGGGGACCAGAGAGCATTTCCCTATTATTTTCAGGTGGCACCATATTCCTATATTCAATATCTGATTTGGCCACAAGGGGGCAACATAATTCTATTATTCAGTATCTGAAATGGCCTCTAGGTGGTACCATATTCCTATATTCAGTTTCTGCATTGACCACGAGAGGGCGCTAATGTTGCTTTTTCTTCTAGACCTATATCGGCACTCTGTTGGTCTCGGTCAATCCCTACAAAGAGTTGGACATTTATACCAAGAAGCAGATGGAGCAGTACAAAGGAGTTAATTTTTTTGAACTCCCACCTCACATGTAAGGGGAAATGGCTGAGTCTCATTCATGTGTTGTTCTTATTTATAATGTTTACTAGCTTGAAAAGGGCATTGTTTATTTTGGTGTGTTAGATAATATCATTTAGTAAATTAGTAACACTATTTATTAGAAAAAAGCCAGTCTTTGATTTCATTGTTTATGAATACTCCCATTAGAAAATACATAATGATGTGGGTGAACTACAATTCCCAGAATCGTGGGTCAGTCCTCTCCAAAGCAGACCTGTATGCACAGCTGGCCATGTTGGCTTTGTGTGCCAGATGTGGGCCAGATCTGTTGTTGGCTGGGTTCAGTACTCTATGGATAAGGGTGAACTACAACTCACATCTGTAAGGGGAGTAACACCCATACCATGCCAGTATTTACAGTTGGCCATGTTGCATCTGTGTGCTAAGTTTGGTCCAGATCCGATGTTGGCTGGGTTCAGTGCTCTCTAGATGCAGGTGAACTCTGGATGCTGGCACACTGCACTTACCCTATAATCCTTACATATCACCTGTCACATCAGCACTTTTAATCTGTACCCATTACTCTGGCCCGGCCCAGTTTTATTGTGTCCTGGTGTATTGTTTTATTGCTTGTTGTTTAATATTGCTTTAACTGTTTTTAATTTGCTTTAGGTTATGTATTGTTATGTTGTGTTTTGAGGCCTTGGCCTTTGTAAGCCGCATCGAGTCCTTCGGGAGATGCTAGCGGGGTCCACATAAAGATAATAATAATAATAATAATAATAATAATAATAATAATAACTACAACTCCCAAAGTGAAGTTCAATTCTCACAAAGCCCTGCAGTATGTTCAATTCGTCATGGAGCTTCTCTGTGCCATGTTGGTCCTGGGCCATTGTTGGTGGGGGTCACAGTATGTCTGGATGCAGGTGAACTACAACTCCTAGATTCCGAGTGGGCCAGTTCCCCAAACTCCTCCAGTATATTCTGTTGTTCATGGGGGTTTTGTGTCTCAAGTTTGGTCCATGCCTGCCATTTGTGAGGGTTGCAATGGTTTCTGCAAGTGAGTAAAAATACTGTAATTCCCATCGTCCCTGGACCATCCTCTCCCAAAACTCACCAGGATGTAAAGTACATCATGAAGAGTCTGTGTGGTCAGTTTGGTCCAGTCATTCGTGGGGTAGTCTCTGGATGTGGATGAAGGTACTGCAAATCCCATCATTTGTGGTCCATCCTTCCCCAAACCAGGATGTAAAGTGGGTCATGGGGGGACCTGTGTGGCAAATTTGATCCAGGTCAATCATTCATGGGGATCACACTGGTCTCAGGAAGTGAGTGAAAGTATTGCAAATCCCATCAACTGTGCAAGTGTGGTCCAGATCCATCGTTGGTTGCTCTCTGGATGCAGGTGAACTACAACTCCTATAAATCAAGATCAATTCCCCCCCAAACCTCTTGTTCAGTTGCTGATCAAGTCCTGTTTGCTGTGTGCCATAGGAAAGGGTTAAGGGAAAGGCAGTGGGTGCGGCTGTGCAAATTTCACACTCATGGAGAGAGAGAAAGGAACACTGGGATGTCATTTTCGGGAGGAAAAACAACATCTAGGATGACATTGTCCTCAAATGAAAGCATTCCTTGGGTGATGGGCAGTATGGTGTTTGCAGAGGACACTGGCAGGGCTCTTGGACATGTTCATGGCGCTCGCTATAACCTGCAATGTCCTTGGAGGGAGGCTCATTGGTGTTTCCTGCGTCCTGTGGGTTATAGCTGTTTGTGGAGGCGAGAGGCTGTCTGTGTGCGTGGATACCTCTGCCATATACACACATACACATTTTCACTTTTATTATGTGTATGGATTTTATTGTGTATAGGTTATGATTTAGTCCCAAATATAAGGAACAATGGAATAGGGGATGAGTCTCCGGTGTCCTAATTTGCATATGTTAATTTCAATGGGTCACTAGGGAGCACCAGAGGGTATTATTTTCAGTATCTAAATTGGCCAGTAGGGGGTGCCAGAATGATTTTCCTGTTGTTTTCAGTATCTGCACTGTCAGGTAAGGGGCACCAAAGAGTATCATTCTCCTATTATTTTCAGTATCTGCAGAAGTCAATAGAGGGCAACAGAGAGTATTATTTTCCTATCATTTTCAATATCTGAATTAGCTACTAGGGAAAGCCAAAATGTATTATTTTCAGTAACTGAATTGGCCAGTGGGGGCATCAACATTTGTTACTTTCAGTATCTGAATTGGCCAATAGGAGGCACCAGAAACTATTTTCAGAATCTGAATTGGCCACTGGGGGGCACCAAAATGTATTATTTCCTATTATTTTCAATATCTGGACAACAGGGGGTGCCAAATTTTATTATTTACTTATTATTTTTGGTATCTTAATTGGCCAGTAGGGGGCACCACATTTCTATTTTCAATATCCGAATTGGCCAATGGGGAGTATGTTTATATCATGTTCAGTATCTCAATCGCCCACTAGAGGGTGTCAGAGAGTATTATTTCTGTATTGTTTCCAGTATCTGAATTGTCCACAAGGGGGCCCTAGAGAACAATGTTCTATTATTTCCACTATTGGCCACTAGGGGATGTGTTCATGTAAATCTGTTCCCCTTTCTTCTCCACAGCTACGCCATTGCAGACAACGCCTACCGCATCATGTGCACCGAGTACAACAACCACTTCATCCTCATTTCGGGGGAAAGTGGAGCTGGGAAAACAGAGGCCTCCAAGAAGATCCTCCAGTATTTTGCCATGACATGTCCCACCACCGAGCAGCTCCAGGTCATCCGGGACCGGCTGCTTCTCTCCAATCCGGTTTTGGAGGTGAAATCATAGGGGAAACATAGTCTTGTGATGGCCAGTAGGGGGCACTAGAGAGTTGTATTTTCCTATCATTTTCAGTATCTAAAATCGACTCTATGGTCCGCCAAATTGTATTATTTTCCTATCATTTTCATTATCTGAATTGGCCACCAAGAGGTTCTAGATAGATTTTTTCCTATTAATTTCATTATCTGAATTGGACCCTAGGGGGCACTAGAAAGTATTTTTCTATTATTTTCAGTATCTGAATTGGCCAATAAGGGGGTACCAAACGTATTCTTTTTCTATTATTTTCAATATGTGAATTGGATACTAGGGTGCACCAAATTGTATTATTTTCCTATTATTTTCAATATCTGAATTGACCAGTAGAGGGCACCAGAGAGTATTGTTTTCCTATTTTTTCCAATATCTGAAAATAGGGGGCACCAGAAAGCATTATTTTCCTATAATTTTCAGTATCTGAATTGGCCAGTAAGGGGCATGAGAGAGTATTTTTTCTATTATTTTCAGTATCTGGACACTAGTCGGGGGGAGGGGGGCATCAGAGTATATTATTTTCCTTTTATTTTCATGTATCTCCGGTGGCCTGATTTACATATGTTTATGCAAAATTGTTGTCTCCAGATATTTTCAGGCTAAATTTACTTGTGATTGTCCTCTCTAATGCTCTGCAGGCTTTTGGCAACGCGAAGACCTTGCGGAATGACAATTCAAGCCGATTTGGGAAATACATGGACATCCAATTTGATTTCAGGGTAAACAAAAAACAACAACAACAACACAATGCATCACAATGTTTGTCTGTTTCTGAAAGGCTCCTCCTTGACGGATTGGGTCCAGACTTGGTAGACATACCCTTCATAATCCAATTTAAAATACCATACTGAAAAAATGGATTTTCCTTTTCATTTATCCCTGTGAAATACCATGTATATCTATATAACACCCTCTTGTGGCTACATACGAGCATTGCATACATGCATACATATGTTGGAGTCCTGGGCCCAACTTTACCAGATTTTATAGTTGAGTAAAGAAGGGTATGTGTACTCAGTTTGGTCCCGATCCATCAAGTCATGTAGGAGCCTTTGAAGTACAAACTTACAAATGCACTTATCCAGTTATTGCTTTTAGTCACCCTCTTCCATAAGAGCATTGCATACATAAATATATATTTTGAGAGCCTGACACTGAATGCTGTGGGTTTTTTAGTTGAAACCTCTCCAAAATTTTAATTTGACTAATGAAGGATGGGTATACCATGTTTGTTCCCAATCCATGAAGTCACATAGAAGCCTTTGAGGTACAAACATATATATCCATTTATTGGTTTTTATGGGGCCACAACAGTAAGACCAGTAAATGGATATATATGTTTGTTCCTCAAAGACTTCTATGTAACTTGATGGACTGGAACCAAATTAAAACATTGGTGGGGTTTCAACTCCATATTCTGCCTTGTTCCCCACAGGGCGCCCCTGTTGGTGGACACATCCTGAGCTACCTGATCGAGAAATCCCGCGTCGTCCATCAGAATCCTGGCGAGCGCAACTTCCACATCTTCTATCAATTGCTTGATGGAGGGACGGAGGAGCTGCTCCAACGGCTGGGCCTCCAGCGCGACCCCCGGAAGTACTTGTACCTAGTCCAGGTGGGAGGAGCTAGGACATTTATTTAGCCCTCTAGGAGGTTTTTCTAGATCCTCCAGGTGGTTCTATGGTATGTTTCCACCATCAGGTTGGGTTGGAGGACCAAGATTTTTTGATCTCTCTAGGAGTTTTTTTTCCCCTAGGTCCCCCAAGTGTGTCTATGGTAGGTTTCAACTATAGAGTTGGGTTGGAGGACCTAGAGTATTTTTAAAGACGATATGACCTCTCTAGGATTTTTCTAGGTCCTCCAAGTGAGTCTATGGTATGTTTCCACTATGGAGCTGGTAAATTTTTGATCTCTCTAGAACTTTTCTTGGTCCCTCATGAGAGTCTATAGTATGTTTCTGACATCGAGTTGGAATATCTTTGACCTCTCTAGAATTTTTTTCTAGGTCGTTCAGGTGAGTCTATGGTATGCTTCCACCATAGAGTTGGATTGGAGGATTTTTCTAGGTCTTCCAAGTGAGTCTATGGTATGTTTCCACCTCTGAGTTGGAATTTTTTGGACATCTCTAGGAATTTTCTAGGGGCTTCAAGTGATTTCATCATAGATTGGGTTTGAGAACCTAATTCTTTTTATCCCTCTAGGAATTTTCTAGGTCCTCCAGGTGATGCTATGGTATGTTTCCACCATAGAGTTGATTTGGAGGACCTAGAATATATTTTTTTTAAAGAAAATAGGACTGCCCTAGGACTTTTCTATGTCCTCCAGTTTTGTCCATGGCAGTGGTTCTCAACCTGTGAGTCCCCAGATGTTTTGGCCTTCAACTCCCAGAAATCCTAACAGCTGGTAAGCTGGCTGGGATTTCTGGGAGTCCCCAGGCCAAAACACCTGGGGACCCACAGGTTGAGAACCACTGGTCTATGGTATGTTTCAACTATAGAGTTGGGTTGGAGGACCAAGAATTTTTTTGACCTTTCTAGCAACTTTCTCAGTCCCCCAAAGGCGTCTATGTTAGGTTTCCACCAGTTGGGCTGGAGAACCTATTTAAAAAAAAAATCTCTCTGTGGATTTTCTAGATCATTCATGTGAGTCTATGATATGTTTCCACATCACGTTGGAAAATCTTTGACTTCTCTAGGAATGTTCTAGGTGCTCCAGGTGATTCTATGTTTCCACTATAGAGTTGGGTCAGAGAACCAAGAATTTTAATCTCTCTATGACTTTTCTAGGTCTCCCAAGTGCGTCTATGGTATGTTTTCATCATAGTGTTGGACTGGAGGACCTAGAATATTTTAAAAACCATATATAACCTCTCCAAGATTTTTCTTGATCTTACTGGTGAGTCTATGTTATGTTTCCACCATGGAGAAGGATTAGGGGACCTACTTTAAATAAAAACCAAAATGCAACCCTAGGACTTTTCTAGGTCCTCCAAGTATTTCTGTGTCTCCCTCATAGAGGACCTAGAATTTTTTGACCATTATAGGAACTTTCTAGGCCCTCCAGGTGAGTCTATGGTATGTTTCCTCTAGAAGAACTTAGGATTTTTTGACCTCTCTAGGAATTTTCTAGGTATCCACTATAGGGTTGGGTTGGAAGACATAGAACATTTAAAAAAGAATAAACGACCTCTCTAGGACTTCTCTAGGTCCTCCTGGTGAGTCTATGGTATGTTTCCACCATACAGTATTTAATATATTTCCAGTATTTGATTTGGCCATTAGAGGGAGACCAGAGGTAACTTCCATATATCTTCCCATAGCAGGCTTGTTTCATCAGGAATAACTGAGAATGACTGGAGTAACTGAATGAAGGTAACTAGTTTCTTTAACGAAGCATGTTACTTTTAAAAGAAAAGTTACCTTTTCTGGATTACAGGGTGGCTGCGCCAAAGTCTCGTCCATCAACGACCGGAGCGACTGGAGGACTGTCAACAAAGCCTTCACTGTCATCGACTTCTCTGCTTCAGATATTGAGGTGTATTATATTATATTATATTATATTATATTACATTACATTACATTACATTACATTACATTATATTATATTATATGAATAGCTTGGGGAGTGTCTGGGTTATTAGAAGAGGGCATTGTTTGTTTTGGGGTATTTGATATTATCGGTTTGGTAATGTGTAACACTATTTATTAGGAAAAACTCAGTCTTTACTTTTATTTTTTATGAATGTTCTCATTGCAAAATGCATAGAAATGTGGGTAAACTACAATTCCCAAAATTGTGTGTCAATCCTCCCCAATCCCAACCTGTATCCAAAGTTGACCATGTTTGGTCTGTGTTTGGTCCAGATCCGATGTTGGCTGGATTCAGTGCTCTCTGGATAAGAGTGAACTATAACTCCCAGATCCTAAGTCAATCATCCCCCAAAGTGGGCCTGTATGCTCAGTTGGCCGTGTTGGGTCTGTGTTTGGTCCAGATCCAATGTCAGATGGGTTCAGTGCTCTGTGGATAAGGGTGAACTACAACTCCCAAAATCAAGATCAATGCCCGCAGTTGGTCATGGGGCTTCTCTGTGCCAAGTTTGGTGCCGGTCCATTGGTGTTGGGGAGTCATCTCTGGATGCAGGTGAACAATCTCCCACCAAGATCAATTTCCCCCAATGTCTCTAGTATGTTCTGTTGGTCATGGGGAGTCTGTGTGCAAAGTTTTGTCCAGGTCCATCATTCATGGGGGTCACGGTGGTCTGTGGGAGGCGAATCGGTTGATAGTTCTGGAAATCCCATCAGCTGTGGTCCATCCTCCCTCAAATCGCACTAGTGGGTCATAGGGGGTCTGTGTGGCAAGTGTGGTCTAGGTCCATCATTTGTGGGGGTCTCAATAGTCTCTGGAAGGGAGGGAAGGTACTGCAAATTCCATCATCTGTGGCAAGTGTGGTCCAGATCCATCGTTGGTTGGGTTCACCGTGCCCTCTGGATGTAGGTGCACAGCAACTATAAATCAAGTGGGTGGGGTTATGCAAATTCCACACCAATTGAGATAGAGAAAGGAACTCTGGGATGTCCATTCTGGAGGAATAACAGAACACCTAGGATGAAATTATCCCCAAATGAAAGCCTTCACTTGTGTGGTGGCCAGTATGGTGTTTGGGGAGGACACTGGCAGGGTTAGGGGGACGTGTTCATGGCGCCTGCTATAACCTGAAATTTCCTTGAAGGGAGTGTTTTTGGTGGCTCCTTACACTGTGAATTAAAGCTGTTTGTGGAAGTGGGAGCCTGTCTGTGTAAGTGGACATCTCTGCCACATACTCAATGTGTATAGATAGATATAGATATATAGATATTCTTGTTGCAGAATCTTTTTAGCGTTATCGGCAGCGTTTTGCACCTTGGCAATGTCCACTTCGAGGAAGACTCCAATGGCCATGCCATTATCGTCAAGGGGGCTCAAATTAAATGGATATCAAAGGTATGGAATATATATGTGTGTGTATGTATATTTATTTGATCCACAAAAGCTCCTAAATAATTTGCTTCATCAGGGCCAAACATGTCATACACAGGCCCTTTATAGTCTAAATTAAATTACTGGTAGGTTTTTAACTTAAATAGGCCCTTTAGTTGGGACCAGAACCCCAAAAATCAATGAATGGGTTTGTGTGTAAGTTTGTCCTAAAATGCAAGTACTATAGTTTGATGGATCGGGACCCAACTTCGTACACAGACTTATTATCATCTTAAAATACTGGCATGGTTTCAATTGCAAACATTCACTTTGTTCAGAGCTAGAGCCACAAAAACTAATAAATGGGTATATACATATATATGTTTGTACCCCAAATGCATGTAACATAGTTTGATGGATTGGGACCAAATTTTGCACATATATTCTTTGTCATCTGAATTAAAATACTGGTATGGTTTCAGCTAAAACATCTTCCAAAATTGGGGCCAGTGTCCCGAAAAACTAATAAATCGGGGAGTACGTATATATGTTTGTACCTCAAATGCTCCCAACATGGTTTGATGGATTGATATAATATATGATATAATATAAATAGAACTATAATATAAATAGATTTATTTTGTGTATAGATATATAATAAGATACATGTAATAAATTATAGATAGATAGATAGATAGATAGATAGATAGATAGATAGATAGTTATACACCCTAAATAGAACGATATAGAGATCAATTAATTATAATTAATTCCCAATTATTTCCGTGATTATTTTCCAGCTTTTGGGGGTCCATTTGTCCATCCTGCAGGAGGCCCTGACACACAGGAAGATCGAGGCCCGCTTTGAAGAGGTATTGTGTTTCTTATTTATATTTATATATTTATATACATATTTATATATTGTGTTTATTTATTTTTATTTATCTATATAAATTAAAATATTTATATTTCTATATATTGTGTTTCTTGTTTCTTTTAAGGTCCTGAGCCCCTTGGACGTGGACCTGGCCTTTTATGCGCGAGACGCTGTCGCCAAGGCTATCTATGGCCGCACCTTCACCTGGCTGGTCAGCAGGGTCAACGCCGCTCTGGCCAACAAGGTCAAATCATCATCGCCCCATTGCATTGCATTAGATTATAAGATAATATAATATTATATTATAATATTATATCGTCTTCTGTATTATATGATTGCCAAGGCCATCTATTATATTATATTATATTATATTATATTATATTACATTATATATTATATTATATTATATTATATTATATTATATTATATTATATTTATTGCATTGTATTACATTATAATTATAGTATATTATTATTTTATATTATACTGTACAGTGTTCTGTCACTTATTGCGAGTGTTATGTTCCAGGACCAACCGCGAAAAGTGAAAATCCACGAAGTAGGAATGTGCGCGCTCTCTCTTTATATATATATGTATATCACATTCCGAGGGTGAGGCAGAAGCAAGGGGAGATTTAAAGGCACCACGCACCTTATTTTTTTGCAGGGAACACTGCATTGTATTATTGTATTATATAATAATATAATATAAGGATTGTAACGTAATAGAACCATGATACAATATATAACAATAGAAATAGAACTATATTATTACAATATATACAATTTATATTCTATTCTATTATTGCAATATGTTATATTATAATTATATTATAGTTCTATTTATATTATATTTATATTATATTATATTAATATTATGATATGATATTATACTCCTATTCCATTTCTATTATCTTATATCATTCTATTTCTATTAATATTATTATTGTATAATATTAATATTTTATTATGGAGCCCCCGGTGGCACAGTGGGTTAAACCCCTGTGTCGGCAGGACTGAAGACCGACAGGTCGCAGGTTCGAATCCAGGGAGAGGCGGATGAGCTCTCTCTATCAGCTCCAGCTCCTCATGCGGGGACATGAGAGAAGCCTCCCACAAGGATGATAAACATCAAATCATCCGGGCATCCCCTGGGCAACGTCCTTGCAGATGGCCAATTCTCTCACACCAGGAGTCACTCCTGACACGACAAAAAAATAATTATATTATAGTCCTATTTATATTAGTTCTATTTATTATAATGTTGCCTATACATATTTAAGGCCCCCCAGTGCAGCAGATTAAATGACTGAGCTGCTGAACTTGCTGACTGAAAGGTCAGTGGTTCAAATCTGGGGAGCGGGATGAGCTTCCGCAAATCTGGGGAGCAGGATGAGCTTCTGCCAACCTAGCTGTTTGAAAACATGCAAATCTCAGTAGATCAATAGGTATCACTTTTGCAAGAAGGTAACTGCACTCCATGCAGTCATGCTGGCCACATGACCTAGGAGACGTCTACGGATAATGCCGGCTCTTCAGCATAGAAATGAAGATAAGCACCACCACCCCCTCCAGAGTTGGAAACGACTAGACTTAATGTCAAAAGGAAACCTTTTCCTTTACCCATTTTATTCCATTTTTATTTATATTATATTTATAATTATATATGTGTGTGTTATTTTGTGGGAAAGGACTTCAGCAGGAAAACCGTGATTGGCCTCCTTGACATTTACGGCTTCGAGGTCTTCCAGACAAACAGGTTTATATTATATTATATTATATTATATTATATTATATTATATTATATTACTAGCTTGGGTACCCAACATTGCTGGGTTATTTGAAAAAGTCATTTTTAATTGTACAAAATGCATAAAGTTGTGGGTGAACTACAGCACACATCATGCCAGTTAATCATAAAAAGTTTGCTCTAGATGCATCATCAGTGGGGTTCAGTGTGCTCTCTGACTGTAGAGTAAACTACAATTTCTACTGTGGTAAGTCAGTCCCCTCAAACCCCTCCAGTAGATTGAGTTAGTCATGGGGGTTCTGTGTGCCAGGTTTGGTCCATCATTGGTGGAGGTCACCATTTCTGTGGTTGTGGGTGAACTGCAACTCACAGAAATGAAGGTCAGTTATCCCCAAACAACTCCAGAAATCAAATTTCGGCATATCAGGCATGTATGCCATCAGTGTTTGGGTACACAGTGCTCTCTGGATGTAGGTGAACTACAACTCTCCCAAATCAAATAATATAATAATGTATATAATATTATTATATTAGTATATGTTATTATTTTATACTAATGATATTGTTATATTATATTATTTATACATTTATTATATTATTTTATTATATATATTATTTCATTATTTCATTTCATTTCATCTTATTATTTTACTATATTATATTTTATGTTAAAATGTCTTTGCATTTTATTTTATTGTTTTTTATTTATTTTATTATTTTGTTACATTATTTTACATTTATTTTATTTTATTTATATTCACTATACTATTTAATTTTATTTAATTGATATTATTTTAAATTTTTATTTTATAATTAATATTTATTATATTATTATTTTATTCTATTATATTTTGTAATATTATTTTAATATTTGATATAATATTTCATTTTATTTCAATATTTTATATTTTGTTTTATGATTTATATTAATTTTATAATTTTATTATACTATTTTATTATATTATTTTTATTTGATATGATGATTTTATTTTTTATTATTTTATTATTTTATATTATATTATTTATATTTATATGTATTATATTATATTTTATTATTTCATTTCATTTATATTATTATATTTTATGTCATTATATTATTATATTATTTTAATATATTATTTTTATTATTATATTATATTATATTTATGACATTATTTTATTATTGCATTACATTATATTATATTACTATGTTACTATATTTTATTATATATATTTATTATATTGCTTTGTTATGTTTTAGTATTTATAATATAATATTATTATTTTATTTTATCTTATTTTCCCATTGGCTTTCCATGCATATGCATTATTAGCTTTGAGCAGTTCTGCATCAATTATTGCAACGAGAAGCTGCAGCAGCTGCTGATTGAAATGACTCTGAAGGCGGAGCAAGACGAATATGAACAGGAAGGCATCGAGGTTGGTCTAGATGACCATTAGGGGGCCCCTTTCCCATTATATTATAGCCAATTATGGGCTTTCTTTGAAGGTTGGGTGGATTAAACTGTATATCAAAAATAGGGGGGTTGGTCTAGATGACTGTAACAATGCCACCAATTTGTGAAGAGTTGGTAAAGGAGCCACCAATTTGTAAGGGTTTATTAATTTGATAGCGTAGCTAATAGCTAGTAATATTGATTTAGTCCTTCTTTTTCTTTTTTTAAGAATTTTATTAGATTTTCCATAATACAATGAAAGAGTGAGAACAATAACAATATAGAAAGAGAGAAAAAGATAGTATATGGGGGGGGGGAGTGAAAAATGGAAAAAAAGAAAAAAACAAAAAGGTACAAAAAGGTACAAAAAGAAAAAGATAAAAAAAGAAAATTGACTTCCATTCCATCTTTTTGGTTAATGTCTTTTTATTATTAAAAAATATTCCCTAAAAAAGTAAATGTCTGTTGTGTCTTCTATTTTCGCAATTTCTCCAGGTAGCTGTGGAGGAGGTCCCAGTTTGTTCTTTTTAACGTATTACCCATATTTTTTTTCAACAAAAAAGTCAATTCATCCATGTCCATAATTTCCCTATTTTTTCCTATCCACTCTTCTATAGGTGGATTTAATTTTTGCTTCCATTCTCTTGCAAAAACAATTCTGGCGGCAGTTGTGATAAATGTAAAAAGCTTATCTTCTTGTTCATTTAGTTGTAGGTCTAAATCTGTAAACCCAAGTAAATAGTACTCCGGTTTTTTGGTGAACTTTATTTTTAACATCTTCTGTACTTCTTCGTGTATTTCTGTCCAAAATTTGGATGCTACTTTACATGTCCACCACATATGGAAAAAGTATCCAAGTTGCTCATGGCATTTCCAACAATGCCACCAATTTGTGAAGAGTTGGTAAAGGAGCCACCAATTTGTAAGGGTGTATTAATTTGATAGCGTAGCTAATAGATAGTAATATTGATTTAGTCTTTCTTCTATGTAGCGTGACTTAATTTGGAAAGGAACTGTAACAGAGACAGAGCTTTAGGAAAAGCAGTAACAAGTTTATTGAAATGTAGAAGGAGCATGATGGTTTCAATGTTTCTTACTCTTAGAGGCACATATCTTCAAAGGTTACATTTATAACATTCCTTAAACAACTCTGGAAAGGACTCTTCCTTCCACTAAACAGGTTTCAAACTTATTTTTCTTCAAACTGTGTTACTTTCCCTAATGGATTACTTCAATTACAAGCTTATTCTTTCTTTGTGATGTCTCTGTTGCAATAGAGATTCTCACTGGGTTTCTCTCACCCTTTCTCTCATACACTAACTATTAATATAAATAGGTCAACTCAACTTATTTAAACTACTCAGGTTAAAAGCCAAAACCTTCCTAATTCTTACTACTATAGAATCAGCTTTTCCCTGTAGTTTTAAACTACAGATTACTTCCGTGGTTCTCGCTACACAACAGAACCAGCCACTCCTGTAGTTCTCTGACTACAGACTAACTGTTTTAAAATGGCTGTCCTGCCAAGTGGCAGCTGGCTCCGCCCCTGTTTCCATGGTAACCCAGCTCAACATGAGCTGAGCTGGCCACCATCCCCCTTAGTTATACAACTTTAAATACTTACCCTTTAAAACATCTATCTATAGTTATACATAACTGCAAGTTAAAAATTTACACTTCACCACAATGACCTTTAGGGTTTCCTCTTTATTTTGCATTATTTTATGTCTATTTTATACTTCTTTTGGTATCAATTATATATTATGACCTTTAGGGTCTCCCTTCCTATTAAAATGTGTGTGTGTGTATGTGTGTGTATATTTACAGTGGGAACCGGTCTCCTATTTCAACAATAAAGTCATCTGCGATTTGGTGGAAGAGAAACACAAAGGCATCATCGCCATCTTGGTAAGTAAGGGATTGTTTGTTTGTTTGCTTGCTTGTTTATGGGGAAACTACAAATCCCATTGCCTTGTTTTCTTTCTAAGGACGAGGAAGGCCTTCGACCTGGAGAAGCCACCGACCTGAGTTTCCTGGAGAAAATGGAGGAGAGATTGGGAGGGCATGCCCACTTCCTCACGTAGGGAAATAATAGATAATACTGTAATAATATAATAATACAATAGAATAATAAATAGAATGATGTAATGTGATATAATATACTTTCTGCAGCCGGAAGCTGGCTGACCTGCAGGTGCGTCGCTCCATTGGCTGGGTCGACTTCCGTCTCTTGCATTACGCCGGGGAAGTCACCTACTGCACTGTGGGTAAGCAAAGCAAGCAAGGGCACAGTACAACTCCCAGCGTCCTCCCAATGCCTTCATATAGACTACAGAACCCATCCTCCTCCTATTGAGTACAGGTCCAAACATCATCATTGAGTCTTATGTACTACCGTCCCCATCACCCTCACATTGCTTTCTATGGACTGCAGATCCCAACGTCCCCTCATTGTATTCTATATACTACAACTCCCATCTTCCCCAAATGCCTTTGATGAATTGCAGATCCCATCACCATTGAGTCTTATATACCACAACTCCCATCACCCTCTCATTGTTTTCTATGGACTACACATCCTAGTGTCTTCTCAATTCATTCTATTGACCACAAGTCCCATCATCCTCCCATTGCATTCTATATACTATAACTCCTTTACATTGCCTCTATGGACTACAATATCCTCAATGAGTTATGTACTACAACTCCCATCATCCTCACATTGACTTCTATGGACTACAACCCCCACCACCATCGCATTGCTTGCCATGGACTACAGATCCCAACCACAACTCCCATCATCCTCCCATTGCATTCTCTATACTAGAACTCCCATCGTCCTCTCATTGCTTTCTTTGAACTACAGATCCCAACTTCCTCATTATTTCTTATGTACAGCCACTCCCATCATCCTTTCATTTTATGGACTACAATGCCCATTATCCTCCCATTGGCTTCTATGGTACTACTGATCCCATAATCCTCATTATTTCTTATGTACTGCAACTTATTTATTTATTTATTTATTTATTTGCGACATTTATATCCTGCCCTACTCACCCCGAAGGGGACTCAGAGCAGCTTACAAGTTATATGTACATACAATATATTATATTATTAGCATAGCACAATATTAGTATTATATATTACTATATTGTACTATACCACTATACTGCAATATTATTAGTAATATTACATGTAATATAAAATATACAATTATTATATTATGATATTGTATTATTATTATATTGTATAACAATATTATGATCAATATTATATGTATATAATGTACAATATATTTTATTATTAGCACAGCACAGTATTAGTATGATATAACTTACATCATCCTCCCATTGACTTCTATGGATTACAGTGCCCATCACCCTCCCATTGCCTTCTATGGAGAACAACTCTCATCGCATTCATTCCACTAACTCCAATCAGCCTTCCATTGTATTCTATGGACTATGGATCTCATTATCACTCTTCCATTGCCTTCTATGGTACTACTTACTTCAATCTTTCATTGTATTCTTTATATTACTGCTATATACTATATACAACTTTTATGGACTATGGATCCCATCATCCTCACATTGCCTTTTTATGGACTACAACCCTTGCCATTCTCCCTTTGCCATTCATTTTATTCTATGCACTACAACTCCCATCTTCCTCCCATTGTATTATATGGACTTCTGATCTCATCATCCTCATTCTTTCTTACATACTTCAATTCCCACCATCCTCACATTGCTTTCTATAGACTACAGATCCCACCCTCCCATTGACTATTCATCCCATCATCTCATTGAATTCTATATACTACAACCACCACCATCCTCTCATTGACTTCTATGGACTATAGAGCCCATCATCTCATTGTATTCTATACACAACAACTCCCATCATCCTCCCATTGCCTTCTAGGGACTACAGATCCCACCATCCTCTAATTGAGTTCTATTGTCTACATATCTCATCATCATCTCATTGTATTCTATACACTACAACTCCCATCATCCTCACATCAACCTGACTTCTATGAACTACGGATTCTACCATCTCCATTGGTTCTTATGTACTACAACTCCCACCACTCTCCCATTGCTTTCTATGCACTACACAACTCAATATCATTTCATTGTATTCTATATCCTACAACCGCCATCATCCTCCCATTGCATTATATGGACTACAGATCCCGTCATCTTTTCTTTTGCTGTGCAGCAGTCTTTGGGAAATTTTACAAAGCAATTTTAAACTTGTATGTGGAATTACGTCTAGCTTTAAAAGAATGATTTGATAAATCAAAATGTTTTATGTTTATGTTGATGTGTTGTTTAGTTTTAATGGTTTTAGTTTTATGTTATGTTTTTGATATGTATGTATTTCTTTTATATATGTCTGGCATTGAATTTTTGCCATTTATTATGTTGTAAACTGCTTTGAGTCCCATCCCCCCAGGGGTGAGAAATAAAATTGTGTTCTGTGTACTGCAACTCACATCATCCTCCCAAAAATGTCTATATAATACAACCCCACCCTCCCTTGTTGCATTATATGGACTACAACTCGCAGCATCCTCCCATTGACTTCCATGGTACTATAGATCCCAATGTACCCTTCTCTTTGTTTTTTCCCCCAGGCTTTTTGGAGAAGAACAATGACCTTCTCTTCCGGAACCTGAAAGAGGTCGGGATCAGGACTTTTGCACACAGAAAACAAGCACAATTGATAATCATCGACCCATTGAATCCAATTGATCGGCTTCTTTTAATTAACCCAAAGGTCCTTTGCAAGTCGAAGAACGGGATCCTGAGGGAGTGCTTCCTCCCCGCCGAACTGGAGAACCGGCGCAGGCCTGAAACCGTATTATGATTATGATTATAATAATTATTACTATTATTAATTTATTATTGTTGTTATATTTTATTATATGAAACACAACAAGATGAGTCCACAGCAGACATGATCACTCTGCTGGCTGTTGTATTGGATCACATGTTTGACACTTCCCAAGTGTCTATATATTTTATTATATATTACATGATTATTACATTATGTGTCATTATTTTATATTATTATATTAGTTCTATTAATCATTTTAATTGAGATTGTATTATTATTATATTATAAATATAATTATTATAGTATTATTATTTTATATTATTATTTCAGGTGGCGACGCAGTTCAAGAACAGCCTGTCCAGCCTGATAGAGATCCTCATGTCCAAAGAGCCTTCTTACATCCGGTGCATTAAACCCAATGACGATAAAGAGCCAGGTTGGGGAAAAAAATCATTTATTTATATCATTTTATTGTTAACTAGCTGCCCCCTGCCATGCGTTGCTGTGGCCCAGTCTGTTGATCTGGAAAATCAAGTAATGAGAAAGTGTTGGTTTCTACTATATGTAATTTCTTTATGCTTGTGGGTAAACAGTATTTCTTACTGTTTCTTTGTCAGTGTTGATGTGGAGATTGTCTAGTTTGCCCACACTGGAACATGCAAGATATCATTGTCCTTTTTAAGGGTCCCTTTCAAATCTATGATACTATATCTGTGTGTGTGTGAATCATATCTATCTATATCTATGACTGGATGGCTCTTTGTTAGGAGGGCTTTAATTACATTTTCTTGCCCTGGTGAAGGGAGTTGGACTGGATGGCCTTAAGTATTTTCTGTTGGCCATGGGGGTTCTGTGTGGGAAGTTTGCCCCAATTCTGTCGTTGGTGGGGTTCAGAACCCTCTTTGACTGTAGATGAACTATAAATCCCAGTAACTACAACTCCCAAATGTCAAGGTCTATTTCCCCCAAACTCCATCTGTGTTCATATTTGGGCACATGGAATGTTCGTGCCAAGTTTGGTCCAGATCCATCATTGTTTGAGTCCATGGTAGTCTCTGGATGTAGGTGAACTACAACTCCCAAACTCAAGGTCAATGCTCACCAAACCCTTCTAGTGTTTTCTGTTGGTCATGGGAGTCCAGTATGCCCCGGCTGGTTCAATTCTATCATGCTATTTGATTGTTTGGCGAACTATAAATCCCAGCAACTACAACTCCCGATCTATCTATCTATCTATCTATCTATCTATCTATCTATCTATCTATCTATCTATCTATCTCTATGGCTGGATGGCTCTTTGTCAGGAGGACTTTGATTATGTTTTCTTGCCCTTATGAAGGGAGTTGGATTGGATGGCTTTAAGTATTTTCTGTTGGTCATGGGGGTTCTGTGTGGGACGTTTGCCCCATTTCTGTCGTTGGTGGAGTTCAGAACCCTCTTTGACTGTAGATGAACTATAAATCTCAGTAACTACAAATCCCAAATGTCAAGGTCTATTTCCTCCAAACTCCATCTGTGTTCATATTTGGGCATATGGAATATTTGCGTCAAGTTTGATCCAGATCCATCATTGTTTGAGTCCACAGTGCTCTCTGGATATAGGTGAACTACAACTCCCAAACTCAAGGTCAATGCCCACCAAACCCTTCCAGTGTGTTCAGTTGGTCATGGAAGTCCTGTATGCCATGTTTGGTTCAATTTTTATTTATATAGATAATCATTGGTGGAGTTCAGAATGCTCTTTGATTGTAGGTGAACTATAAATCCCAGCAACTACAAATCCTAAATGTCAAGGTCCATTTCCCTTAAACTCCATCTGTGTTCATATTTGGGCATATGGAATATTTGTGCCAAGTTTAGTCCAGATCCATCATTGTTTGAGTCCACAGTGCTCTCTGGATGTGGGTGAACTAAAATTCTCAAACTCAAGGCCAATGTCCACCAAAGCCTTCCAGTTTTTTCTGTTGGTCATGTTAGTCCTGTGTGCTAAGTTTGGCCCAATTCCATCATTGGTGGAGTTCAGAATGCTCTTTGATTGTAGGTAAACTATAAATCCCAGCAACGACCATTCCCAAATGACAAAATCAATTTTTTTGAGTGGAGTACATACATTGGGTTGTTAGGTGTCTTGTGTCCAAATTTGGTGTCAATTCCCCCAGTGGTTTTTGAGTTCTGATGGTATCACATTACATTTTTATTTATATAGACTATCTGTGCCCTGCCACGTGTTGCTGTGGCCTATAGTAAGAATTTTCGAAGTAGAGGTAGATATCTGAACTATTATGAAAGAGAGGTACCTACCTATTCCTTCCCACTTTTTCTTCCCCTTCCCCTTTCTCTCCTTTCTTCCTTCTCTACCTCTTTCATTCCTTCTTTCTCTCTTTGGTTTCATCCTTTCTTCTCTCTTTCCTTCCTTCCCTCCCCCTTTCTCTTCTTCTTCCTTTGTCTCCTTTCTTCCCTCTCTGTTTCCTTCCTACTTTCCCTTTTTATTTCCTTTTCTCCTTCCTTCCTTCTTTATCTCTTTCCTGCCTTTCCTCTCCTATTTCTTTCCTATTTTCTCTTTTTCCTTCTTTTGGTACCTCTTTCCTTCCTTCCTTCCTTCCTTCCTTCCTTCCTTCCTTCCTTCCTGTCTGTTCTCCCCCAATACCATAGTAGAGTCCTTTCTAACTCTATTCTATGAGTCTATTTAATATAGTAATATGTAGTAGCAACATTATATTATATAGTAGTATATATAAAAATAATATGTATAATATATATGTATTATATAGAAATATATATAATAGGAATATATGAAGTATTGTGTTTTATATGTGTGTGTGTGTGTGTATCACCAACCAGTGATCCAACATCCATCCATAGGTGTGTGTGTGCATGCGCGTGTGCGCGTGTGTGCATGTGTCTACACTGCCATATAATCCAGTCCTAAGCAGATAATCTGAATTTTACATGGCAGTGTGGAAGGGTTGACTTTGGGTGCATCTACACTGTAGATTTATTAAAGGAGAATGAAGCTGGTGAGGGGAGGAGAAAATCTATTTTCTGTTGTTTTGAAAGTGGTTTTTGGCATATGTAAGCATGAGTCCCCTTTCAGGGGGAGAAGGTTATAAATATAGGAATAAATATAGGAAATAAATCTATATAAATAAAAATGTAATGCTCGTTTGTGGGATTAACAGAACTCAAAAACCACTGGACACCTAACAACCCAAGGTATGTCCTTCAGTCAAAAAATTTTGATTTTGTCATTTGGGAGTTGTAGTTGCTGGGATTTATAGTTTACTTATAATCAAAGAACATTCTGAACCCCACCAACGATGGAGTTGAACCAAACTGGGCAAACAGTTCTCCCATGACCAACAGAAAATACTGGAAAGGTTTGGTGGGCAGTGGTTTGAGAGTTGTAGTTCACCTACATCCAAAGATCACTGTGGACTCAAACAATGTTGGATCTGGACCTAACTTGGCACGAATATTCCATATGCCCAAACGTGAACACTGGTGGAGTATGGGGAAAATAGAATCTTGACATTTGGGAGTTTTAGTTGCTGGGATTTGTAGTTCACCTACAATCACAGAGCATTCTGAACCCCATCAACGATAGAATTGGGCCAAACCTTTTCAGAGTGGCGCCCATCGCTTGTTCTCGGCTGGGAATGGAGCAGGAGGCGCCTCGTGGCCGCGGAGCGCAGAGAGCGCAGCAGAAGTTCCCTGATGGCGAAGAGAGGGGTGTGCACTATTGTTGGCGGAGGCGGTGGCGGGTGGGCATGGCCAGATAACGCTGGCTTCCCTGGTGGCTTCCTGGGAGGCTTCTCCCTCCCACACGGGAGGGAGGGAAGGAAGGAAGAAGGAAAGGAAGGGAGGGAAGGAGGGAGTGGAAGGGGTAAGGGAGGGAAGGAAGGAAGGGGAAGGGGAGAGAAAGGGGGAAGGGGAAGTGTTATAGAACTAAAATTTAGGGGTCTTTGCCAGGAGGCAGAGACCAATTAGACTCCTCAAAGAGTTCTTTTTTCCCCTGGTGAGACAGAGAAGCATCCCATATTTTTCCCTGATTTCCCAATGAAAAGTCTCACCAGTTGAAGAAAGGCCATCAAAGTTTAATGCGATTCAGCTGAAACCAGATGCAAAGCTGCAATCATTCGCCAAGCTAAGCATGAGGGGAATACACCAATACAGTCATATTTATAGCAAATTCAAAGTTGTAGAGTTCAAACTCCCGGCCCCGGCTTCCCTGTTGTTCCCTGCCATGATTGGGCGATGGGCTCCAGTGGTCCGTAGGAATCAATGGGGAGACCTCTGCCACCTGGTGGCGACAGCCAATCAGGAGAGATGGAGGCAGGATGAGGGAGCACAAAGGAATCTGGGAAAGGGTTCCTTAAACAAAGGAATGCCATGTGCTCTTGTGAGACAAAGGGTCAACATGTGTCCTGATCCTTCCTGGCTGTGAGACAGGAGAACAATGATGGCAGCCTGAGGTTAATGCTAAGTAAACAAAAGCAGAGGGGAAGGTTTCCCCTTATCTTACAGAAACTTTTGTCAAACAATGCTTTACTCTAGTGGGCCATCTTCCGAGGCTAGAGATAAAAATCTCCTTCTTTTATCCATGCAAAGGTGTCTTTGGTGGGAGGTTTCAGTCTTTTGTTTCTGAAGGCCAGGGGGTTCCCTTACATATTTCTTTGGAGGGAGAAGGGGCAAATGGTCAGGAATACGAGGAAACATAAAAACCATACAGAAATTATACACAGGGAAATCATATGCAGCTATCTTCCCATCCGGGACCCCAGAGAGAGATTAATAATACCAATTATAAAATGCAGACGATATCAGGACACAGCATGAATTCATAAGTTGTCTTGAAGAAAGTTCATGGGTAGAGAGCGAGTCCTTAAAGAGAGTGAAGTCCAGGAATGTAGCAGAATTTAAAAAGCCAGACAAAGGGAGTCTATGGAGTTCCACTGGGTGAAGACGCAAAGCCCTGCAGCGCTGGGATGGAAGCCAGTCCCATGGTCCTTGGAAAACTACAGCTCTCTCTCTCGAGAGAGAGGCAGAGACCCCAAGGTCTAGCCATTCCCAAAGTTTCATGGGGTCCTCATTGTTTGTTAAGGCCTTGACAAATTGACCAAGACTTAACCCCTATTGTGCAGTCTGGTACCTTTGTCCTTTGCAGAACTATAAGTCACCATCCCTTGTTGGGGGGGGGGGTCATGCTCGGCTTCAGAAGGAAGGAGGGAGGGAGGAAGAAGCCTGGGCCGGCGTGACCCCGGCCGAAGCCGCTCTGGGGGGAGAGAGAGAAACGCCGTTGACGCAAGCGGCGAGGGGCTTTGCATGAGGCCTGGCCAGGCCGCGAGGGCCGCATCTGGCCACGGTGAGGGAGGGAGCTGGGTGCCGCTCGCTGTGCCAGTTCTATTTGTATGGCCGTGCGTGCACACGCGCTTGGCTCTCAGTGCTGTAATGGCTGCTCTTCCCTTGTGTGGATTTTTGGGGTTTCTGCTGTTTCTTTGGGGTTTTTTTGAGTGGAGGACATAAATTGGACTGTTAGGTGTCTTGTGTCCAAATTTGGTGTCAATTCCCCCAGTGGTTTTTGAGTTCTGATGGTAGCACAAACGAACATTACATTTTTATTTATATAGATTAGGGCTAACAGGGGAGCTTAATAACATCACGATTACCTCTATGTACAAGCCTCCCAATGAAGAGTTTTGTTTCTCCTCTCCTGAGAACTTTAATAGGCACCAAAGGGCAGTAGTAATTGGTGGCTTTAACAGACATAGCCATGTATGGGGTTGTGCTCAGGAGGATAATAATTGAGATTTTGTCCTCTCCTGGGCTGAATTGCACAAACTATTGCTTATCCATGATAGTAAGCTCCCACCATCTTTCCAGCATATTGGAAGGTGTTGTGAAAACTTAACTGCAGATCTTCCAAACATTGAGTGCTATTTCAAAAGGGAAACAGCTGATACTGATCAGAACAATACATATTCTACTCAAGAGTACCTAACACTTTGCTAACCCAGACCTCCTATTTGTGAGTGACAGCATTGTGCAGCAATGCACTAAATCAGTAGGACCACCAATACCATACACAGCATTGGCCGATAGTATGCCTATTGTTCTCAACTATCTATATTGTTCCTATGAACCATCTAGGAGCTTAAGATTGTCTGGGGAGGCCCTGCTCTCGATCCTGCCTGCCTTGCAAGTGCGATTGGCAGAGACGAAGGACAGGGCCTTCTCAGTGGTGGCCCTCCAGCTATGGCACTCCCTCCCCAGGGATATTAGATCGGTCCCCTCCCTCCTGACTTTCCGAAAAAAAGTAAAGACCTGGCTCTTTGAGCAAGTTTTGAGAATGCAGAGGAATAGATAACACGGAACTATGAATGATGAACATGGAATGGCAAGATGACACCGATAATTATATGCTTTAATGGTTTTTATTTATGTTTTATATTGTAATGTTGATTGTTTTTAATGGCACTTTTATGAATGCCTGACATCGAATTGTGTCACTCTGTAACCCGCCTTGAGTCGCCGTATGGCTGAGAAAGGTGGGCTATAAATATCATAAAAATAAATAAATAAATAAGGCCTCAGGAAGTTTGATTTCACCTTCAGAAAGCAGACTGGACTAAATTAGGCATGTTAGATTTATTTGTATTTATCGTGTCAGGAGCAAACCAAACAGTTTTATTGCATTTTTAAAAAACCCACAAAGTTTGCAGACTTGGCATTCTATTAAATGTCCTTTGACCAGTATCTGGCCACTTAGAAAACTAGTTTCTTGATTTAAGCCGTTGGCATGCTGGCTGATATCCAAACAGGGGGTGAGCCAGAGATGTCACTGCCTTTGCCCTTTCACTGTTAGATTTATTTATCGTGTCAGTATCAACCAGACAATTGTACTACATTTTAAACAAATTTTTAACAAACAGACAAAACAGAGTTTGCAAGCTTGGTAGTTGATTAAATGTCCTTTGACCAGTATCTGGCCACTTGGAGTACCTCTGATGTTGCCGCAAGAAGGTCCTCCGTTGTGCATGTGGCAGGGCTCAGGTTGCATTGCAGCAGGGGGTCAGTGGTTTGCTCTTCTCCACACTCGCATGTTGTGGATTCCACTTTGTAGCCCCCTTTCTTAAGGTTGGCTCTGCATCTTGTGGACCCAGAGCGCAGTCTGTTCAGCGCCTTCCAAGTCGCCCAGTTTTCTGTGTGCCCAGGGGGGAGTCTCTCATTTGGTACCAGCCATTGATTGAGGTTCTGGGTTTAAGCCTGCCACTTTTGGACTCTTGCTTGCTGAGGTGTCCCAGCGAGTGTATCTGTAGATCTTAGAAAACTATTTCTTGATTTAAGTCGTTGACATGCTGGCTGATACCCAAACAAATAAGGGATGGGTCGGAGATGTCACTGCCTTGGTCCTTTCACTATTGGTTGCTACTTCCCGGCGGATGTCAGGTGGTGCAACATCGGCTAAACAGTGTAGTTTCTCCAGTGGTGTAGGGCGCAGACACCCCATGATAATGTGGCATGTCTCATTAATAGCCACATCTACTGTTTTAGGGTGGTGAGATGTATTCCACACTGGGCATGCATACTCAGTAACAGAGTAGCATAGCGCAAGGGCAGATGTCTTCACTGTGTCTGGTTGTGATCCCCAGGTTGTGCCAGTCAGCTTTCGTATGATATTGTTTTTAGCACCCACTTTTTGCTTGATGTTCAGGCAGTACTTCTTGTAGAAGAAGAAGCACTGTTAGATGACAAGATCATATGGGTCACCATAATCCCTGAGGAATATGAGTGCTTTGTCGAAATAGTAAAAACCTGCTAATCGGCTTCTATGCTGAGATTATGATTCTGTATTGTCCAATGCAGACTGCCTCCCACCTGCATCCACAGCTGTTTCAATACATTGCAATGTTTTGGTGCTAAATTTGTAAATACAGTAATTACTACATAATGTTATTGTGTACTGAACTGCTTTTTCTGGTGATTTGTTGTAAAACATGATGTTTTGGTGCTTAATTTGTAAGATCATAATGTAATTTGACGTTTAATAGCCTTTTTCTTAAACCCTCATTATCCAACATTTTCGCTTATCCAATGTTCTGCAGTATGTTGGATAAGTCAGACTCTACAGTAAAATGATAGAGCTCCCCCTAGTGGTGAAAGTCATCTGTTGATCAAAGCATGGCCGTGCTCCATTGCCTGCCTTGGCATTCTTGCATATTATATTACATGCAATCATCTGGTTGCCCCTGACACGATAAATAAATAAATAAATAAAATATTACATTCTATAACTACAATATTATATTATATTATATTGTACTATACTATACTATTCCTTGCAGACAAATTTGACGACTCCATAATTCGGCACCAGGTGAAATACTTGGGATTGATGGAACACCTTCGGGTCAAAAGGGCCGGGTTCGCCTACCGACGGAGGTATGAACACTTCCTCAACAGGTGAGTTGCTTACATACAGAACACCATTAAATAGACTATTAAATATTATTTATTAATATATTATGTATTATATAATTATTAATATATAATTATTTAATATTAAATTATTTAATAATATTGAACAATATTTCATATTAAATAATATTTTATTATAGCAGCAATTATAGCATATAATAATGTGTAATATTATTTAATATTTTATCATATAATATAACAATATTGTATGATATGATAACAAAAGTATATAAAAAGCCAGACACATTTAAATATATTATTATTATTTAAGAAAATATTATTAAATAATATTATTATTTAATATTATAAATCTTAAAAAAAATATTTTAGATTACTATATTTATTTTATATTATTATCATACTATTATTAACAATTCTAAATTTATTGATATATATTATTATATTTTATTTATTTTATAGTTATATAATAATAATAATAATAATAATAATAATAATAAATATTCCATATGATCAGGAATATATTTCAATATTATTTATAAAAACTATAATTTAGGAATTGAAGGTGTTTTGCCCTGTTGCTAGGTACAAGTCACTCTGCCCGGAGACATGGCCCCATTGGCGAGGAACAGCAGCAAAAGGAGTGGAGCTTCTGATCAAACACGTGGGATACAAGCCTGAGGAGTACAAGATGGGAAGGTAGGAGGATCCAAATCCAGGTCAGGTTGAAATCCAGTTTGGTTTTCAATGGAGCCGTGATGGAGAGATAGAGTCCGGTCAGGATTTTCCCTTTTAATAGAGCCTTTCAGTGGAGAGAATGCATTACAGCTTAGGAACCTTAGAGAGGGACTCCATTCCAGGTTTTTCCTTTTGGAAAGTGAATCAGTTCTAGGCTTTTTTTATTTTTGCAAATTATTTTTAATATTATATTTCATTAATTATAATATTATTACTATTTCATATATTATTCTTGCAAATTGTTTACTTAATTTTATATTATGTATTTATATAATATTAATATAGTATTATTTATTTGATATTTTAATAAAATATTTGTTATTGTTTTTTATATTTTGTATTGATGTAATATTAATAAATATTATTTAATATTATTTAATATTATTTTTATACTATGCATTTATATAATATCAATACATCATTATTTGTTTAATATTATTATAAATTATTTGTTGTTATTTATTTATTTTTATATTATGTATCTATATAAAATAATAAAATATTTATTTCATATTATTTTAAACTATTTGTTATTGTTTGTTTATTTTTTATATTTAATTATTATTATAATAAATTAATTGCTATTGTTATTATTTCCTTATAGATTGCTTATTATTATTATGTGGTTTATTTTTTATTTATTATCATTTTAGGACCAAAATATTCATCCGTTTTCCTCGGACCCTTTTTGCCACCGAAGATGCCTTTGAATATAGGAAGCATCTCATAAGTACAACTTCATTCCCATTTTTATTATTGTTATTATTATTATTTAATACACAAGAAGATTGTGTATGTTGGCTCTGGTATTTGATCACACATCGGACTCTTCCCAAGTGTCTAGGACTGTGTGATGTATCGGTGAATAATGTGTGCCGATCTGAGTCGGGTGGCCTTTTGCAGCTGACAGGTGGTGATTTTGTAAGTGTCAATTGTGTTTAAGTGCAAGCCAAGGTCTTTAGGCACTGCACTCAGTGTGCCGATCACCACTGGGACCACCTTTACTGGCTTGTGCCAGAGTCTTTGCAGTTTGATCTTTAAATCCTCATATCGAGTAAGCTTTTCCAGTTCCTTCTCATCAATCCTGCTTTCACCTGGGATTGCAACATCGACAATCCAGTATTATTATTGGGTTGCTGTGGGTTTTTCAGGCTGCCTGGCCATGTTCCAGAAGCATTCTCTCCTAACATTTCATCCACATCTATGGCAGGCATCCTAGGCAAGTGGTGTGTGTGTGAATACACACACACACACACATACATATACATACTAGCCATCCCCTGCCACGCGTTGCTGTGGCCCACATAGGGGTTCTATGTGGGAGGTTTGGCCCAATTCTATCGTTGGTGGGGTTCAGAATGTTCTTTGATTGTAGGTGAACTATAAATCCCAGCAACTACAACTCCCAAATGACAAAATCATAATTTTTTGAGTGATGGTCACTCCTTGTGTTGTGAGATGTTTTGTTGCCAAATTTAGTGTGATTTCATTCATTGGTTCTTTTGTTTTTAAAGTACTCATTATGCACAGAGCATTTTTAGATATAGATATAGATATAGATATAGATATAGATATAGATATAGATATAGATATAGATATAGATAGATAGATAGATAGATAGATAGATAGATAGATAGATAGATGTCTCCCTGTGGAATGATGTCCAGGGTGGGAGAAAAAAAATCTTGTATGTTGTAGGCAAGTGTGAATGTTGCCATTTGTCATCTTGATTTGCATTGAATGGCCATGCAGCTTCGAAGCCCGGTTGCTTCCTGCCTGGGGGGATCCTTTCTTGGTTCTTGATTGTTTCATGTCTGGAATTCCCCTGTTTTTGAGAGTTGTTCTTTATTTATTGTTCTAATTCTAGAGTTTTTAAATACTGGTAGCCAGATTTTGTTCATTTTCACGATTTCCTCCTTTCTGTTGAAATTGTCCACATGCTTGTGGATTATCTTGAAATATCCTTGGAGGGAAGGCTTTTGGTGGCTCTTTAGCACTGTGGGTTATAGCTGTTTGTGGAGGCTATAACCTCCACAAACAGTGTGAGTGGACAGCTAGGCCACTTACACATTTTCACTTTTGATGTGTATAGATAAGATATAGATATAGATATAGATATAATAATTCTCTGCTCTTTCCAGTTGCCCGGATTCAGGCCAGGTACAAGGGCTGCTTAGGGAAGAAAGAATTCCAGAAGTTGAGGAAAGCAGGTAAATAATCATCATCATCACTCCTAAAATTTGCATGGCATTTGAATAAATTTGCATATTTAAATCACCCTATTTGCATACAGCCATCACCCTGGAGTCATGCTGGAGGGGTGTCTTGGCCCGGAAAATGGCCAGAAGGAGGATGTGGGCAGCACAAACCATCCGGAAGTGAGTTATTATTATTTAATAATAATAATAATAATAATAATAGTAATAATAATAATAATAATAACAATAATAATAATAATATAATGTAATATATTATTACAAATAAAAATAAAATCAGATATATAGAATAAGCAAAAATAAAACCACATTTAATGATGATGATGATGGTGATGATAATAATAATAAATTTTTCCATAATTATATTATGATTATTATTCGTATCTATTTCCAGGTACATCAAGGGCTTCATCTGCCGTAAGCAGCCCATGAATGCAGACAACCGGGACTTCCTGCGCTTGGCACAAGTCACTTATTTGAAGAAGCTGCGGGACTTCCTCCCCAAAGGGGTCCTTGACCCCACCTGGCTGCAGCCCCCTCCAGTGCTGCAGGAGGTCAGCACAAACTATGCATCCCAAGGGCGGCGGGAGTGCATGATGGGAAATGTAGTACAAGGCCTCCCTTTGTATTGCACTGTCTTCTTCCTTAGACGTCTGAGCTGCTCAAGAAGCTTTGCATCAAGGCCTTGGTCAGGAAATACTGCCGCAGCATCAGCCCAGAGAAGAAAGCACAGGTACATATAATTTATTTTAATATGTCTTTTAGAAGAAAGATATATAATATTATTTTAATATATTTTAATTATTTTAATATATTAATATTTAATGTATAAGGATATTTTAATATCATAATATATTAATGATAATAATATATATTTAATATAATAATATACAATTATATTTTAATATCATAATATAATATATTTATAGTTTAATGATAGTATAATATTTTAATATAATAATACTTATAGTATAACTAATAATAAAATAACATATTTTAACAATATAATATAATATGGTAATAATATATTTTATATAATAATATGATTATGTGATATTTTAATATATATATATATACATACATAGTATGATGATAATATAATAATAATATTTTAATATACCATCAAATATGTATAGTATGATTATATAATCTTTATATATTTATTTTAATAATATTACTATAATATATTAATATAATATATATTTAGTATAATGATAATATAATAATATATTTTAATATAATATTATAGCATATTTATACTATAATGATACATTTAATAAATAATAATAATATATTATTGTTATTCGTTTTCTAGATGGATCAAAAGGTGGTGGCGAGTGCAATATTCCGTGGGAAAAAGGCCAAATATCCTGAAAGCCTGAATGTACCATTTGCTGACACTCGCATAAGTGAGTAAAATATAAAATAAAGTAATAACAAAACTAATAATAATAATAATAATAATAATAAAATCAAATTTATTATTTGCTTAACAGATGAGAGCGAACTCAGCCCCAAAGTCATGCAAATGATCCGTCACGAGAAAGTCAAGGTACATTATATTATATTATTAGTTTGGGGACCTGGTGGTTCCTTTTTTGCAATATTTTTTTTTATTGTAGCTTTAACATATTTGGTATTTAAACATTCTTATACTTATCACTTTCCATTAACAATTGTACAGAACATGTATGTCTTGATACCTATAATATTTCATTCTCTTGCTTCATTACACCCAATCACCCAGTGCTAACCCTTCACCCCTGACCAGCCAATTACAATACTTATTTCCAAAAATCAGTTGTTTCTATTACAGGTTTGGTCCCCTTACCTTCTATATATACATATTCTATCAATTTCCCCCAAATCTTCCCAAAATCATCTTTTTTTGATAATCCTCTTTTAACCTTAATGTTTCCTGTCAGTTTATCGTTTATTGCGATGTCCCAGATCTCCCTATACCACTCTTCCAATTGGCACTCCCCTCCTTCTTTCCATTTTTTAGCTATTAATAATCTTGCTGCTGTGACCAGATTGGCAATTAATTATTTTAGTTCTTTTGGTATTTTAACATTGTCAATAAATGACAGCAGTGCTATCTCCGGTGTTCCTGTTATCTCTATTTGGGTGATTCTTCTTATTTCTTGAAATACATTTTCCCAAAATTTTTGAACATATTTGCAAGACCACCACATGTGTATATATGTGCCAGTTTCTTGACAGCCCCTCCAGCACTGCTTAGAATGTTTCTTGTCAATTTGATTTAATCTGATTGGTGTGAGGTACCATCTCCACACCACTTTGTAATAGTTCTCTTTTATTCTTATTGACATATTTTTTAATATACGCATATTCCACATTCCTTTCCAGTTTTGTGGGTGTATTACTTTATTACAATCTAACTCCCACATTCTTTTAAGGTGGTCCTCCTCCTGGACCCCTTCCAACAGCATGGTGGTTCCTAGGTTATTTGAAAAACAAATTGTTTGTTTTGTGGTGTTCCCCCAACCCATTCAGTATGTTCTGTTGCTCATGGGGGTTTTGTGTCCCTAATTTGGTCCAAACCCATCATTCGTGAGGGTTGCAGTGGTCTTTGGAAGTGGGTGAAGGTACTGCAAATCCCATCATACCTTGCCCATCCTCTCACAAAACTCACCAGGATGTAAAGTACATCATGGAGAGTCTGTGTGGCAAGTTTGGTCCAGGAACGTCAGTCGTGGGGGTCACAGTAGTCTCTGGATGTGGATGAAGCTACTTCAACTCCTACCATTTGTGGTCTATCCTCCCCCAAACCACACCAGGGTGTAAAGTGGGACATGGGGGAGTCTGTGTGGCAAGTTTTGTCCATTCCCGTCATTCGTGGGGATTGGAGTGGTCTCGGGAAGTGAGTGAAAGTACTGTAAATGCCATCACCTGTGGCAAGTGTGGTCCAGATCCATTGTTGGTTGGGTTTACAGTGCTCTCTGGATGTAGGTGAACTACAACTCCTATAAATCATGGTGAATTCCTCCCTAACCTCTTGTTCAGTTGCTGATAATTCCCATTTGCGGTGTCCATAGGAATGGATAAGAAAGGGTTAGGGAGAGGCAGTGGGTGGGTTCATGCAAATTCCACAGCAAGGGAAAGAGTAAGGTACCCTGGGATGTCCATTTTGGAGGAAGAACCAAAAATCTAGAATGATATTGTCCTTGGATAAAAGCCTTTGCTTGGGTGGCAGGCAGTATGGTGTTTGGGGAGGACATTGGCAGGGTTAGGGCTATATGTTCATGGTGCCCTCTACAACCTGCAATTTCCTTGGAGGAAGGGCTTTTGGTGACTCATCAGAACTGTGGGTTATACACATACACATTTTCACTTTTATTATGTGTATGTTGTTGTTGTTTGTTTGTTCAGTCATGACCAGAGCTCCCTGTCAAACGTGGCCACCCCCAGCTCCTTCAGAGTCAAGTCAGTCACTTCAAGGATACCATCCATCCATCTTGCCCTTGGTTGGCCCCTCTTCCTTTTTCCTTCCATTTTCCCCAGCTTCATTGTCTTCTCCAAGTTTTCCTGTCTTCTCATGATGTGGCCAAAGTACTTCTTCTTTCCTCTAATATCCTTCCCTCCAGTGAGCAGTTGGGCTTTATTTCCTGGAATATGGACTGGTTGGGTCTTCTGGTGGTCCAAGGCACTCTCAGAACTTTCCTCCAACACCACAGATCAAAAGCATCTATCTTCCTTCGCTCAGCCTTCCCTAAGGTCCAGCTCTCACATCCGTAGGTTACGACAGGGAATACCATTGCTTTAACTATACGGTTCTTCATTGCCAGTGTGATGTCTCTACTCTTTACTATTTTATTGAGATTGGTCATTGCTCAAACGTCTTCTGATTTCCTGAATCTATATAAATAAAAATGTAATGTTCGTTTGTGCTATTCACAGAACTCAAAAACCACTGGGGCAATTGGCACCAAATTTGGACACAAGACACCTAACAGTCCCATTTATGTTCTCCACTCAAAAAAAAAAAAAAAACTAGAAAGAACTTACCCCCCACATGGCTAAATGCCTATATAGAGCCTGTGTTAAAAGAACCCCCTCCCCCGCTCCTGCACGAGGGAAAAAAACCCAACCGCTGAGAGAGAGAGAGAGAGAGAGAGAGAGAGAGAGGCGGCACAAGAGAGGGAAAGGTGGCCGGTCTATCCCCCTGGCTACCCCCTGCCTCTCTTCCCAAAGGATTGAGAGAGAGAGAGAGGGAAGGAGGGACAGAGAGAGAGAGATCTCCCTCCTTTCCTTTCCTTTCCTTTCCTTTCCTTTCCTTTCCTTTCCTTTCCTTTCCTTTCCTTTCCTTTCCTTCCCTTCTTGCCTCCGGAGGGATTCTGTGTGTGTGTGTGTGTCTAGAAACCTCACCCATACTGAGTTATGGGAAGGAATTCTGGGAAATGAAGTCCAGTATTCAAAGAAGGGACAAAAAGGCACACGCTCTGTGAGTTAGCAAAGGCGGTCCAGGAAGACAGAATCAAAACACTCCCAAAAGATGGCCAGAAGGGACAAAAAGGCACACGCTCTGTGAATTAGCAAAGGCTGTCCAGGAAGGCAGGATCAAAACACTCCCAAAAGATGGTCAGAAGAGACAAAAAGGCACACGCTCTGTGAGTTAGCAAAGGCTGTCCAGGAAGACAGAATCAAAACACTCCCAAAAGATGGCCATCCATTTTTACTTTATAACAACCCTGGGCTATATCTACAATAATAATATCTATATATCTATCATAATAATATCTATCAATCTATAATAATATATATGTCTATGATATCTATATGTCTTTAACAATAATATCTACATTTCTATCATAATATCTATATGTCTGTAATAATGTCTATATGCCTATAATAATATCTACAGGTCTATAATAATATCCATATGTCTATAATTATAATGTCTGTCTGTCAAAAATATCTGAACATTTATAACAATAATACCTATATGCCTATAATATCTATGTCTATAATAATAATAACATCTATATACACATATAATAATATGTATACATCTATAATATTAGCTATATAATATCTATAAAAATAACAATAAAATAATAACATCTATATGCCTATAATAATATCTATAGGTCTGTAATAATATCCATACATCTGTTGCCTGTTTTTGCTCAAAAGATATTGAGCCCTATGCTCCTTCTATTTTTAATCAGTTTTATACTAATTTATGCAATGCTTTTGATATGAAATTCATAAATAATATCTATAATACTAATACCTATATAGCTTTAGTAATAATATTTGTGTCTATAATAATAATATCTATATGCCAATAATAATAATAATAATAATAATAATCTTTATTTATACCCCGCTACCATCTCCCCAAGGGACTTGGTGCGGCTTACATGAGGCCGAGCCCACAATACATCAATACAAGCAATAACAACAACGGTAAACAATTAAATAAAACTCAAAACAAAAAAGCAATATACAATGACAGTAATACAACACACAATTAAAATCTATGGCTGGGCCAAATGTAATTAAAGTTAAAAATAATGCTAGGCATGGATAAGGTGGGAGAGATATAATAATATCTATATGTCTATAAAGACTACAACAATAATAATACCTATATACTATCTTTGAACTGGGTTATATGGCAGTGTGGACTCAGGTAACCCAGGGCCCTTCCACACACCCATATAACCCTTTGTGACACTTTGCCACTTCCGTTGTGTATTGATAGCTTAGAAACCAGCTCTTCCTCTTTTCTTTCTTTCCCATTTCTCCACAATGAGCCACAGCAATGTGTGGCTGGGTACAGCTAGTAATAATATATATCTATATGTGTATGTATGTATGTGTGTGTGTGTATATATATATATATATATACACACACACATTATATTATTATTTTATGTTGTTACAATATTCTATTATAATAATATTGTATTTATATTCTTACTATTCTATTATTACATAAATATTATTTTTAATTATTTGAATTATTATAATATAATGTATGTTAAACATTAAAAAAACCAAGATTATGGCAACAAGAATGATTGACAACTGGGAAATAGAGGGAGAAAACGTGGAGGCCGTGACAGACTTTGTATTTCTAGGTGCAAAGATTACTGCAGATGCAGACTGCAGCCAGGAAATCAGGAGACGCTTACTTCTTGGGAGGAGAGCAATGACCAATCTTGGTAAAATAGTGAAGAGTAGATACATCACACTGGCAACAAAGATCCGCATAGTTAAAGCAATGGTATTCCCTGTAGTCACCTACAGATGTGAGAGCTGGACTTTAGGGAAGGCTGAGCGAAGGAAGATAGATCCTTTTGTACTTTGGCCACATGAGAAGAAAGGAAAGCTTAAAGAAGAGAATGATGCTGGGGAAAATAGAAGGAAAAAGGAAGAGGGGCCCACCAAGGGCAAGATGGATGGATGGCATCCTTGAAGTGACTGGATTGACCTTGAAGGAGCTGGGGGTGGTGACGGTCAACAGGAAGCTCTGGTGTGGGCTGGTCTATGAAGTCACGAAGAGACGGAAACGACTGAACAAATGAACAACAAATGTTATATATTATATTGTTACTATTATATTACATTATTGTTTTGTTATTTTATTATTTCATTATTATACAGGGTTAGTCAAAATGCATAGGCCAATAAGCCATTCAATTGAATGGCTTATTGGCCTATGCATTTTGACTAACCCTGTATTCTTATATCTTGTTCTAATATTATATTATATTGTTATTATTATATTATTGTAATTTTATCTTATTATTATAGTATATTATTTTTATATTATTTTTATTATTATTTCATTATTATTAGTATGTTGCTTCGGTGGTGAGGTTTGAGGGGAAGGGCTTCAAACCAAAGGTCCGGCTCTTGGTCTTAACCCGCGTGGCCGCATACCTGCTTGAAGCAGCCAAAATCAAGGAGCGGATCGAATATTCTACGATCAAAGGTATGCAATCCAATAGAGAGAGGACAGCTTGGGAATAAGTCAGTATTTGCATCTCATTTACATGTTTGGTACCATTCCAGGCATTTCCACCAGCAACTTGAGTGACGGTATCGTTGTCATCCACCTCCTAGAAGACAGCAAACAAGTTCTGGTAACTAAACGCATTGAAAACAACCATTAATAATATTTCCATATGTAGATGATATTGTAGTTGTGGCGGTAACAAAACTGATTGCAAACCAACATAGATAACTTTCACATATGTAGATGACACCTTAGTTAAGAAGGTAAGGAAATGCATGGATTACATTAGCATATGTAGATATATCCTAGCTGTGAAGGTAATGAAACGCATAGAAAATGAACATAGATAATGTTTGCATATGTAGACGATATTGTAGTTATTCTCGGTAACAAAATGCATTGAAAATGAACACAGATAACATTTGCATATGTAGATGATAGCATACTAGTAAACAAAGTGCATTATATTATTATTTTATTGTATATTATAAAATTCTTATATAATTAGATCACTATGTTTTATTGTTTTATGTTATATTATATTATTATACTGTTACTATTATATTACTATATTATTGTTGTTTTTATTATTCTATTCTATTCTTCTTGTTATTATATTGTTATATTATATTATATTATTTATTTACAATATTTATATCCCACCCTTCTCACCCTGAAGGCGACTCAGCGGCTTACAAATTACATGTACATACAATATATTATATTATTAGCATAGTACAGTATTAGTACTGTATTATATATTGTATTATACCACTATACTGCAATATTATTAGTAATATTACATGTAATATATAATATATAATTATTATATTATTATATTGCATTATTAATATTATATTGTATTACAAGATTATGATCAATATTATATGTAAATACGATATATCATATTATTAGAATAGCACAATATTAGTATTATATATTACTATATTGTTGCTGGGGGGAGGGGCTCCCAATTGATGACCCAGGAGACATGGTGGAACTGCATCTTCCTGGTTCTCCTTCTTCACTCTGGCCCCAGAGCTGCAATATTTCTAAATTATATATTTATTATATTATATTGTTATATTATGAAGATATAATATTATATTGCAATTATTATAGTTATTATATTGCTATATTGTTTTTATTATATCACAATATACTATTTTATACTACTATTATATTCCTATATTGAAAACATAGATCATATTTGCATATGTAGATGATAACTGTATTTGTGAAGGTAACAAAACACATTAAAATGAACATAGATAACATTTGCATACGTAGACAATATCGTAGTTGTAAAGGTAAAGATACTATATTATTTTTATTATTAATTATATTGTTATATCATTATATTTTATTAGTAAATTATAATACCATAATATATTGTTACTATTATATTACTATATTATTATATAATATATCATAACATTATTATATTATTATATATTTTATTTTATTTGTAATAATATAATTATTATAGTTACTAATATTATTACTATATTATATTTTATATTATATTATTATATTACTACTATTATATACGAACATCATATTTGCATACGCAGATATCGTACTTGTGTTTTAGAAAAGCATGACCTTTTAGAGATCATAACCTTTTAGAGAAGAGTCAAAAAGCTGTTTGAGTATAATCTTCTCAAGAGGTACACAACCAAATGTTATTGCAAGGCAATTAGCTTAAGTTGTTAGACTAAATAATCTATTGTCTCTGATCTGTTAGAAAACAGATAATATGCCTGTGCATAAAAATAATAGTTTTTACAGAAGTGTTTTTTAGTTCCCAAAAATATATCTACTCTCCCATAAAAAAACCTTGTTCCATATCATGCACTCAAGAAACAAAATTAAGTACTTTGGTAAAAAAAAAAATTGGTTTACTCAGTCAGTTATAGATATGTTTCAGATAGTTTCTGTGCCATCCGGTCTCTACAATAAATAGCAGGCAAGTGTTTGCAAATCTGCAATCTGAGCAGTCCCAAAGTCTAAAGAAGTCTGTGCTCATTTCAGGGCGGATCATGTGGTCTGCAGCCCCTCTCACAACTTCTTAGGAAAACATAGATCAAGGAAAGAAAGTTGCATACCATAACATACATGCAATAAGCAACAGGATTATAGATAAACAAATTACTAGCGGAGACTTGAAGAAGGTTGTAGTTTCCTACTGTGATGGTAATAAAATGGTAACTAATGGAAAATGAATGCAGTCAACATTTGCATATGTAGACGATATCGTAGTATTCAGCTACTATATCGGCTACCTTTCTTGCTTTCTAGGGGGATGCCATCATACAATGTGAACACGTCTTTGAGGTGGTCACCAGGCTCTGCATGTTGGCCAAGAAGGAAGAGTTGGTGGCTGTTGCCGAGGGGAGGTGAGCCAGGAGTGGGATTCTAGGGCCTGTCAATGGAATTGTATTGCAATCCCACTCTATTCTCACTCGCTTTCCTTGGCAGCCTCCAGTTCCAATTCAGTCCAGGGAAACAAGGGACCATGGACTTCACCACGGGTCATACAGCTCAAGTCTACAAAGCCAAAAATGGACACCTGACTGTGGTAAGTTCCCCAACCGCAGGGTTACTATAAGATTTTACCAAAGAAGAAGGTCTGAGTGTGATCTCTGAATGTCTCATAAGACGAGGCTGGATGGCTGTCAGGAGGGATTGGGTGCTGTCTTCCATCAACACAATGACTCTAAAGACCTTGAAACTAGTCATAAAGGTACCCAAATGAGCCCAAGCAGAGGTTGGTTGGTTATTTGTTAGGAGTGCTTTAATTGTATATCAAAAGTGGTTAGACTGGATGACCTATAGGGTTTTATTATATTGTATTATTATTGTATTTATTAGGGTCTTTTTATATTTTTATATTATATTACAATATGTTACATTATATTATAATAGTATACTATAATATATTGTAAATAATATAAAATTATAGTATATATTATATTACACCATTACAACATATTATGTTACATTATATTATATGATTACATTATTTTAATATAATTTTATATTATATTACATCATTCTAACATATTCCATTACATTTCATATTTCATCATTGTAACATAATATTGCATTATAGATCATTATCTTAATATTATTTTATATAATATCATTCTAACACAGGGGTCCTCAAACTTTTTAAACAGAGGGACAGGTCACAGTCCCTCAAACTGTTGGAGGGCCGGATTATAATTTGAAAAAAAGCATGAATGAATTCCTATGCACACTGCATATACCTCATTTGTAGTGCAAAAACACTTTAAAAATACAATAATTAAAATGAAGAACAATTTTAACAAATATAAAATTATTAGTATTTCAATGGGAAGTATGGACCTGCTTTTGGCTGATGAGATAGGATTGTTGTCGTTGTGTGCTTTCAAGTTGTTTCAGACTTAGGTTGACCCTGAGTGAGGGCCGGGTAAATGACCTTGGAGGGGTGTATCCGGCCCCCGGGCCTTAGTTTGAGGACCCCTGTTCTAACATATTACATTATATTACAATATTATATTACGTCATGCTAACATAATATTACAGGATACTATTATATCATACTACATTATATCATAATATATTATTATATTACATTACACTACATTATATTATATTATTTTACAATATATATTATTATTATATTATATCATTCTGACATAATATTAATTATGTTATTATAATATTGTAACATTTAATATGTGTGTGTGTGTGTGTGTGCGTGCGTGTGTTTTGTGTATCTGTAGCATACTTCCTTTCCTAAAAAGAAGAAATGGAGAAATGGCCTTTCATTCTGTGTTTCAATCCCAAAGGTGTCGACCAAAACGTAGTCCTGACAATGACGACTTCGAGAGTTGCTTGTTTTGTGGTTGGAAATTAAAAAAATGAGAAGTGAATCCCACTTATATTTGTCAATTTATCACCGTTTTGGATGCCATAAGACCGGGGCAGCTGAACTCAACTCATTATTGTACATCTATTTTTTACATTTGCATATGTATTGACAATATTGTCGTTGTAAAGATAACGAATATATATAAATTGTCCCCAAGTCTTGTTAAATCAAACATTCTTTTAATACGTATGAGATGGAACACAACGCGAGAAGCTCCATTCTTAACAATGGTGACAAATCTTCCTTAATTTCTCGAATTTGTGACAACATCACAACAAGCAGTAATTGCGGTAATTCGGATAACAAGTAATAACTTATAAGACATCAAATGAGGTGAAAATCTAGGAATTTGGCTTGAAACAGGCTTCCAAAATTCCAAATGAATTTCCAGATGAAAAATATGATATGTATATATTATGTGTATTAAAGAAAAAATGGGGAAACAATCTTTAGTCTTGTTAATCTAGCAATAAGTGGCTAACATTTAAGAGCTTGAAAATGCTAATGTATATTTGTGTATTTACTTGACATTTACTAAGTGTGTTTACTCCATTGATATTTTCACGCGACATGAAGTTTAAATAGTCTTGTTAATCCAGCAATAAATGGTTGACTTTAGTACTTGGAAAGCTAATATATATTTCATATAAATTGTTGGCTTCAATGCTTGAAAAGCTAATATATATTTGTGTATAAACTTGACAATGTTTATTGTGTTTATTCCATTGACGTTTTGCTGGAAATGAAAGCTTTAAAGGATCAATAGGGAAACTGGGTATAAAGTCTTGTTAATCCAGGTATAAATTCTCGTTACTCCAGCGATGAATGGCCAACTTAAATATTTCTTAGGTATACTTTACAACATTTACATAAATTATAATTATATGAATATAACTTATTATATTAAATTACATTATATTATTAATATATTGCATCATTCTACTACATTATATTACATTAAATTGTAAAAGACTGACCTATTTTTCTTAAGCATACTTTACAATATTTACATATACATAAATCATAATTATATTGATATATTGTATTATTATATAATTTAATACATTATATTACATTATAGTATGTTATATTGCATATTTCTAACTTATTAATTTTGTTATATTATATTACATATTCTGTTATAAATGGCTGACATAGCTTTCTTAGGCATACTTTACAGCATTTACATATATCTTAGAACATAATTTAATTATATTAATATATATTGTACGATATTGTATGTAATGCTAAATTATTATTATAATATATTACATTACAATGATGTAATATGTAAGAATAGCCTATAAAGCTCTAAACGGTTCTGGCCCAGCTTACCTGTCCGAATGTATCCGTCCCTATGAACCATCTAAAAGTTTAAGATCATCCGGGGAGGGCCTGCTCTCAGTCCCGCCTTCTTCGCAGGTGCAACTTGTGGGGATGAGAGATAGGGCCTTCTCAGTGGTGGCCCTTTGAGTGTGGAATGTCCTCCCCAGGGATATTAGATCAGTCCTCTCCCTCTTCACCTTCCAGAAAAAAAGTGAAAACATGGCTATTTGAACAAGCCTTCGGGATCTAATGCAACAGTCAAACACGGAATTGGACAAAAGTAAACATTGGAATGGATCAGATGACGATATTTGGACAATGAGATTAACAATGAAGGCATTGGTTTTATATGTTTTTAAAGGTTTTATTGAATGTACTTTTAATTCTGTTAATTGTATATTGTTAGGCATCGAATTGCTGCCTGGTTGTAAGCCGCCTAAAGTCACCTTCGGGTTCAAGAAAGACGGGATAGAAATATCATAAATAAAATAAATAATATAATATAAAATTATATTAAAATATTTAAATAGATATATTACATCATTCTAACAACCCCCCCCCCCCCCGGTGGCACAATGGGTTAAACCTTTGTACCGGCAAGACTGAAGATCAACAGGTCAGAGGTTCGAATCCAGGGAGAGCTCGGATGAGCACCCTGTCAGCTCCAGCTCCCCATGCGGGGACATAAGAGAAACACCCAGGCATCCCCTGGGCAATGTCCTTGCAGACGGCCAATTCTCTCACACCAGAAGCGACTTGCAGTTTCTCAAGTTGCTCCTGACACACACAAAAAAAAAATCATTCCAACATATTGTATTATAATCTTATATTATACTAGCTTTACCCGCCACGCATTGCTGTGGCCAGCCTTCTCTCCCTCTTTCTCTGCTTCTTTCACTCCTTTCTTCATTCCGTTTTCTTCTTTCCTTTCTTCCTTTTCTACCTGTTTATTTCCTTCCTTAGCTGTTTGCTTTCATCCTTCCTTCTCCTTATTTCTTTCCTTCCCTGCGTCTTTCTCTCCTTCTTTCTCTTTTTCCTTTGCTGCGTCTTTCCTCCCTTCCCTTTTTTCTTTCCTTCTCTCCTCCTTCCTTCTGTACCTCTTTCCTTCCTCCTCCCTTTTTCTTTTCCTTCCTCTTTGTCTCCTTTCTTCCCTCTCTTTCTCTTTCCTTCCTTCATTCGCTCTGTAGTTCCATACTTCCCTTTCTTTCTTTCTTTCTTTCTTTCCTTCCCTCCCTTTCTCTTCTTCATTTACTTCCTTTCCTCCCTTGCCTTTTCTTCTGTCCTTTCTTCCTTCCTTTCCTTCGTTCCCACACCTTCCCTTCCACTCCTTTCTTCTTCCTTCCTTTCTCCCTTGTTTCCCATGCTCCTACTCTCTCTTTCTTCTTTCTTTCCTACCTTTCTTCCCTCATATACTTTCCCAACTTCTCCTTCCTTCCTTTTTTCATACATCTTCCCTTCCCCTTCCCTCCTTTTATTTCCTACCTTTCTTCTCTGATATACCTGCCTTCCTTCTTTCCTGACTTCCTTCCTACACCTTCCCTTCCCCTTCCCACTTTTCTTCTTTCTTTCCTTTTCTTCTTTCCTTCCTTCCTTCCTTCCTATTTACACCCCTTCCCCTCATTTCCGTCCTTCCTTCCCTCACCCGCTTCCTTCCCTCCTTCCCGTTCCTCATCATCCCCGATGGCGGTGTCCTTCCTTCCATGGAGCCAGACACCGGTGTGCGGGGCGACCTGGGCTGGGCGTGGCGGAGGCCGAAGGGCTGTCCTCGGGAGAGGCGGGTCGCGGCCTCTCCCGGGCGGGCCACGAAGGTGCGCAGCGGGGGCCTCCCGGGCAGCCTCCACTGGTCCAGCCCCGGGAAGGCCACCAGCTGTCCGGGCCCGTGGACAGCCCCCCGCGCCGCACATGCACCAGGCCGGCCCCCAGCGCGCACAGGCAGGCGAGCTCCCACTCCCAGGCCGGGGCTTCAGCGTCGGCGCCTAGGCCACGCTCAATTTGGCATGGGAGAAAGGGCGGGGCAGTGATAGGAGGGGGCGTGGCTTGCACGGAGGGGGCACGGTGCGGCCAAGTACGCGAGCCAGGCGACTCACGCCAGGACTCCTCTGCGCATGCTCCGTTTGGTTGTGTAATTGTGAGTTTGTTGTTATGTTTTTTTGAGTTGTGATGAGTGTTCTGCACACCTTGTGGTTTGAGGTATGCGTACACCAAGTTTGGTGATTTTTCATCCGGGGTTTTTTGTGTTTTGCGGCCCCTAATGACGCCCTTTGGATTTTATATATATAGATTACATATTATATAACATTATTATAATTTAGGCATACTTTACATCATTTACTCCATCTGTTTACTTCATTGATAATCCATATGAAGGTCCAAACAATGAAAGACAAAAAAAGGCCACATGGGTTAGAAGTAAGAAATCTTTTTTTGAATTTATTTGCATAATTTTCAGTGTAAAATACAAACTATATAATATAGACAGAAGGAACCGACTAAACACACAGAGAAAATGGTGGTATGTATACAATTATCAATACTGGCTGGAACGGTGCACTTTACGAGGAAAAAAAGTAAGCTGAGTAGGAACAAAGAATTCCAACGTAATTATTTTTTATTTTAAAAAGTAACTTGGGAAGGGAATTGGGGCTATCAGGAAGTTATTTTTTTCCATAAAAATCCTATTCAGTGCCAAGTTGAGAAAACTCCTTGGAGTCCACACATAACGAAATCCAATTAACTCAATGATTTGGTCCAAATATAATTCAATAACAAGGATTTAGTGTAAAAAATACATTTTTCAAAGCTCTGGATCTTTTTTTAAGCCAAAAGGCTCGTTAATGTGCTACTGAAAACTTGTATTTAAAATAAGTGGTCCACTTAGCTGAAATTGAAAAAGTATCTCAAAATTAAAAAATGGGTCTCTCAGAATCCATAAACGAGTCTCTCAAAATTGAAAAACTAGTCTTGAAAATTCAAAAGCGCATCTCTTGAAATTCAAAAACAAGTCTATCAAATTAAAAAATAAGTCTCTAGAAAAGACTCTCTCAAAATTCAATTATGAGTCTCTTGAAATTTAAAGATGAGTCTTTCAAAATTCAAAAATGTGTTTCTCAAAATTAATAAACCAGTCTTAAAATTAGTAACCAAGTCTCTCAAAATTCAAAAATTAGTCTTTTGAAATTCAAAGACTAGTCTCTCGAAATTCAAAAACAAGTCTCTCAAAATTCAAAAGTCTCTCAAAATTCAAAATCAAGTTTCTCAAAATTTAAGAGGACTTTTGGGAATGGGTTATATTCCTTCGGATATATTTTATTTATTTATTTGGTCTGGTTAGCATGATTTGATGCAATGTGATATGAGTTAAGTACCTTATTTATTAGCCTTTGGCGAGCCAACATATTCTATATTTTTCCGGCTTTTTCTTCATAGTATTTTATTATATTTGGGCTCCCTCCCAACTTCAACACCCAGCTTTCCTTATATAAACGGAGCAAACAAAAAGATCAACAATGTGTAAATCAATGATTGTCAATCTCCTTTACACCACAAATTATTTAAATGCAATCTAGGAATGTAACCCCGTTAATATTTCGAAGCTCTTCTTTTTTTAAAGGCCCAGTATTTAATGTTCCCAGTATATTTATTCCTTGCCCTGAAGAACAAAATAATATTAAGGTAATGAATGGGAATAAAATAATGATAGCATTCTTTCTTTTAAAGGGAAAAGCAAAAAAATGAAAATAAGTATTTTGGGAATGCTAAAAAAGATATTAAAAATAAAATTACAAATTTGATACAGAGGAAGGGGTTTTCTTTTTTTAAATCACAATAACTCGTCACTTTTTTATCATTTGTATTCTTTGGTTTTCCTGTAGGATAAAAATATATATTTTTTGCTGAACAGTAAAGTTGCACTGGAGGATTGTAGAGTTTCCTAGAGAGCTATTTTCTCTAAAAAGACTCAAGGGTGATCTCTGGTGGACTGAGAATATACTCAGCAAAACTTGCAAATGTGGAGGGCTGCCTGGCTATGTTGTGTTAAATAACCCCACAAATACATATCAGGGATGTGCAAAATGGTAGAAATCAGTTCCATTTTTGTTTCGAAATGGCAGAAATGAGTTGTTTTCATTACAAAACGACAAATTTTTGTTCTGTAACAACAAAAATCCATTCTGGTTTTGTTCCAAAATGACATGAATCCGTTCTATTTTCTTTACAGAAACAGCAAGAATCCATTATTTTTTGTCACAAAAATGGCAGAAATCCATTCTATTTTTGTTTCAAAATGACAGAAATCCATTTTGTTTTCATTTCAAAGCAGCAGAAATCTGTTTTGTTTTCATTCTGTTTTTGTTTTGAAACAAAATTTCTTTTTTTCATCTGTTGTGCTTTGAAACTGCAAAAATCCATTGTTTTCATTTTGTCTGATTTCATTTTGAAATGGCAGAGAAATTCGTTTTGGTTTTGCTCTGAATTTCAGGTGCCTCTCCCCCCGCCCCCGACTTTTTTCTGGAAGGTTCTTCCTGAAACAGAAACAGAACTCTGGATTCCAAATTACTAATCTGAACGGCCTCGGAATCTTCCAGAAAACAGAACCGATTCTTACCATTTCACACACCCCTAATTATTATATAATGACTTAATTCCACTTAGAAAGCCCCCACCCCCACTCCCGAGTTCATAGACTTCATCTTGAATGCAAATAAGGCCTGGACGGAGATCTCGCCCTGAGAAACAGACCGGACGGGGCCACACTTTAATTCACTTGTTCACTGGTGGTGGTGAGTGCGGTCATCGGGGCGCTTGATGTGGATGCGTCGGACTCGCTCTATCCGCTCGCGCTCCTCGTCCTCGTCAAGGTGGTGCGACCGCCCCGCTGCCCCTCCAGTAGCCTCCAGGAGGGCGTTGTCAGGCCCACGGCCATCTTGGGCCTCGTACAGCAGGATGTTCAGCGTCTCCTCATAGATCCGGGCCTCTGGGAACTCAACCTGTTTGGGAAAAGAAACGCAGGGTTGGATTGTGTTTATACTTAGAGGCTTCAAAAAATTTCAACCCATCAGAGTCCGAATGCAAAGAAAATAGGGAGAAGTATTAAGGTATATAGAAAAGAGGGTAAGCTTTTGTGAGGATCAGCACCAAGGTTACTGCAGATGTATGTGTGTGAAGAAAGAAAGAATCCACATGCTGGTGCATTGCACGTGTTAATAAAGGCAAGTGATTTCTCTTGCTGCAATCTGTAGGGTATCCCAACAGAGGTGTCAGTATACCATTTGGAGCTCTTTACAAACTGTAGCTGTGGGTGCAAAACTCTGTTTTTCTATAAATAATAATATAATAATAAAACTTTATTTATACCCTGCTACCATCTCCCAAGGGACTCGGTGCGGCTTACATGAGGCCGAGCCCACAATACATCAATAATAAAGCAATAACAAATAATACAAAGCAATAAAACTCATAACAAAAATATGCAATAAGCAAAAATATGCAATAAACATTCTACTGCAGATAGTTGATACTATGCATTCTGCATTTAAGCTGCTGAATTAAGCTGTATTTTATTTGGAACACTGAAGGACTGTACATTTAAAGAAAGCTGTTCATTTTTATCTGCTGGAAAGAGTAATGCATTTTCTTTTGTGCAAGCCTACTGCAACCCTGGTGTCATTTTATCTCCAAGGGAACCGCAGCTGGACTTTAAGTTTAGTGCTGCGAGGACAGATTATTTTCCTGGAACTAAACACAAGAAGAATACAAAGTAATGAATACTTGGTATGAAGCGGTTCTTGGCAGTGGTATGATGCCCACCAGCCAAAGTATGTGGCTTGCTAGTCTACCATATGTGCTCATTTCACCAGACACCATGAAGGAGAAATGATGGTTGCTTACCTGTAACAATGTTTCTTCAAGCGGTGATCTCTGAAATTAACACATCCCTGGCCATTCTCCCTGCAGATCATGCCTCAGGCCTCGAGCCGCAGCACGGCAGCAGGGAACTGAGGCTGCAGCCCTCCCATGGCATATATGCCTCCTGGGGAAGGTGGGTGGGTCGATAGTCGCAAGCCTAAAAGCTTTCCAGAAGTTTCCACTAACTGCTGCACAGGTGCATCAACTACCACATGTGCTCATTTCACCAGATACTACGAAGGAGAAAGACACTACTTCTCGACAAGAGGAAAACTGAACATAATGAGTAACAGAAGTATCATGACAGAGACAAATGCTGGATTATTTGTTATGAATACCAATAACTGGACTACTTATCGATGAATCTGAAACTGAACATAATGAGTAACTGGAGAAGGATCCTGAGAGAGACTGATGCTGGATTATTAGTTATGGACAGCAATATCTGGACTGTTTATCGATGAATCCAAACTGAACATAATGAATAACGGGGGAAAGATCCTGAAAGAGATGGATGCTGGATTACTCAATATAAATAGTGATATATGGACTATTTTCTCAATGAGTCCAGAACTGATGAGAATGAATAACAGGAGAAAAATCCAAACTGAGACATATGCTGGGGAGAAGGATCTTGAATGAGATGGATGCTGGATTATTTGTTATGAATACTGATATCTGGACTATTTCTCTACGAGTAATAGACCAAACATAATGAGTAATGGAGAAAGATCCTGAACGTGACAGATGCCAAATTACTCATTATGAATACTCAACCAGTCCAAAATCAGCGGTAATAGAAAACAAGAAGGATCCTGAACGAGACGGATGCCAGATTACTTAGTATGAATACTGATATACAATTTCTCGACAAGCGCGGAACAGAAGATAATGAGTAATGGGCGAAGGATCATTAGAGAGACAGATGCCAAATTATTCAAGATGAATACTAATATATGGACGATTTCTTTATGAACCCGAAAGCAAAGATAACAAGTTGCAGGAAATGGATCTTGATTCAAGATTAATGCCAATATGTAGATGATTTCTTAAAGAATCTGAAATAAAATGGATTACAGGAGCAGGATCCCAAACTACTCATTCTATGGACTATTTCTTGACAAGTCTGAAACCAAAGATAGCAAGCAAAAGAAGAGAAGGATCCCGAACAAGACAGCCTGCCAAATTATTCAAGATGAATATCAATAGATGGATGATTTCTTAATGAATCCAAAACCAAAGATAATGAGTTACAGAAGAAGGCTCATGAGAGAGACAGACGCTGAATCACTTGTTATGAATACTGATATCTGGACTATAATATGTATAATATAATAAATAATAAATTAAAATTAAAATAGTAAGACATTATAAAACAAAACTGATATAATAAAATATAATAAAATGTAAATAATAGAATACAACTACTATAATAATACAGGGTTAGTCAAAATGCATAGGCCAATAAGCCATTCAATTGAATGGCTTATTGGCCTATGCATTTTGACTAACCCTGTATATATAATAGACATATAAATAATATAATAAAACTAATGTAATAGAGTATAAATAAAATAATAAATATTAATAATAAATAATAAATATAATAACAAAATATAAATAAAATATAAAAACCATAACATAATAAAAACAATAAAATATGAATAATATAAACACGAGTAATACATATCTAAATAATATAATAAAACTAATATAAATATTACAAATAATATAATAAAATATAAAGAAAATAATATAATAAAACTTAAAACAATAAAATATAAAATAGTGTCAGAAAACTCACCTTGGTTTGTTTCTTTTCCGTTGCATAAACAATGGATGTACAGCAAACTTCTGCAATTTTGCGGCCTTGGCCATAGAACGACCAGCAACAAATCTCATCTCCGATCACATCTTTGATGAAAAGGACCCGGCCATTGAAACGCAAGGAGAGTTTGTCAAAAAGCTCAATGTTCTTGAGCATGTTGTCGTCCGAATTGCTAAAATGGGGGGAGACGATGAGAATTATTAAATAAATGACATTAAATTAATATTTAAATAGTATTAAATATTAAGGAATGCACAGTCCATGATAATATTAATTAAACAATATTATATATCAGTTATTAAATAGCAAAAGTAAAGATAAAGGTTTCTCTTGATGTTAAGTCTAATCATGTCCGAATCTGGGGGGTGGTGCTTATCTCCATTTCTAAGCCAAAGAGCAGGCATTGTTCATAGATGCCTCCAAGGTCATGTGGTCGGCATGACTGTATGGAGTGCTGTTACCTTCCCGCAGAAGTGGTACCTATTGATCTACTCACATTTGCATGTTTTCGAACTACTAGTTTGGCAGTATTATAGTATTAACATTACAGAGACCTCAGAATAATAATAATAATAATAATAATAATAACAATAATAATAATATATTGTTATATTACAGCAAATAATATTTTAAAATAGTATGAAATATTAAGGAACACAACCCTTAATAAATAGTATTAAATATAATTCACTAAATGGCAAATTATAATATTAAATGAATTTTATTAAATATTAAATATTATGGAGACCTCCATACAATAATAATATATTTATAAATTATTATTTCTAATAATGTATACATAAATATCAATAAATTTAATATATTTAAATAATAAATAATTCTAGGTAGAAAAATTAAATCTATTTTTTATTACCTGGTATAGGAATATTTGTTGTTGCTTCTGTTGTACAGTAATTTAACTGCTGGCTGTAAGAAAATAATAATAATAATAATAATAATAATAATAATAATGAATTAGATAATATATCCACACACACACATAATCAAAGTGAAAATGTGTATGTGTGCATGTGGCAGAGGTGTCCACTCACACAGACAGCCTCCACGAACAGCTATAACCCACAGTACGCAGGATACACCAATGGCCCTCCTTCCAAGGATATTGCAGGTTAGAGTAAGCGCCATGAATATGTCCAATACTGAATATGTCCAGTGTTCTCCCCAAACACCATACTGCATGCCACCCAAGGAATGCTTTCATTCGGGGACAATTTCATCTTAAATGTTCTTTTTCCCCCTCCAGAAAGGACATCCCAGGGTTCCTTTCTCTCTCTCTATGAGTGTGGAATTTGTATGACTGTGCCTTGGTCCTTTCATCGTTGGTTGCTACTCCCCGGCGGATGTCAGGTGGTGCAATACCAGCGAAGCGATTTATTTGTTTTATATAAATACTAGATTGGGTACCTGGGTTATTTGAGAAAGGCATGGTTTGTTTTGGGGAGTTAGATAATATCATTTAGTTAATTAGGAACATTATTTATTAGAAAAAAGCCAGTCTTTGATTTCATTTTTATGAATGCTCCCATTAGAAAATACATAACAATACGGGTGAACTACATTTCCCAAAATCATGGGTCAATCCTCCCCAAACCAGGTCTGTATGCACAGTTGGCCATGTTGGGTCTGTGTCCCAGGTTTGGTCCAGATCTGACGTTGGCTGGATTCAGTGCTTTGTGGATAAGGGTGAACTATAATTCCCAAAATAAAGGTCAATTCCCACAAACCCCTACAGTGTGTTCATTCATGGGGCTTCTCTGTGCCAAGTTTGGTCCTGCTCCGTTTTTGGTGGGCATCACAGGATCTTGGGATGCAGGTGAACTACAACTCCCAGATTCCAAGGACAGTCGCTCCCAAACTTCACCTGTATTCACAGTTGGGTATGTTCAGTCTGTGTGTCAAGTTTGGTCCAGATCTGTTATTGAAGGAGTGCAGAGTGCTCTCGATGCAAGGTGAACTCCAACTCCCACGCGGATGGGTCATCCCCCCCCCCAACCTCTCCAGTATGTTCTGTTGGCCATCAGGGTTCTTTGTGCCACATGTGTTCCAAATTTGCCATTGGGGGCTTCAGAATGTTCTCTGGATGCAGGGTGAACTACAACTCCCATGTGAGTGGGTTAGTTGTCCCCAAACTCTTACAGTATGTTGTGTTGGTCACCAGGGTTCTGAGTGCCATGTTTGGTTGAGATCCACCATTGGTGAGGTTCAGAGTTCCCTGGTTACAGGGTGAACTATAACTCCCACGTGGGTGGGTCAGTTCCCCAACAAACACCTCCAGTATGTTCTGTTGGTCACCAGGGTTCTGTGTTCCATGTTTGGTCCAGATCCGTTATTGATGGGATTCAGAGTTCTCTGGGTGCAGGGTGAACTAAAATTCTCACGCGGGCGGGCCAGTTCCTCAAACTCCTCCAGTATGTTTTGTTGTTCATGGGGGTTTTGTGTCCCAAGTTTTGTCCATGCCCGTCATTTGTGAGGGTCGGGGTGGTATCTGGAAGCGAGGGAAGATGCTGCAATTCCCATCATCCCTGGACCATTTTCTCCCAAAACTCACCATGATGTAAAGTACATCATGGAGAGTCTGTGTGGCAAGTATCAGCCAGCATGCCGTTTGGGTATCAGCCAGCATGCCAATGACTTAAATCAAGAATTAGTTTTCTAAGATCTACAGAGACACTCGCTGTAACACCTCAGCAAGCGAGAGTCCAAAAGTGGCAGGCTCAAACCCAGAACCTCAATCAATGGCTGGTACCAAATGAGAGACTCCCCCCTGGGCACACAGAAAACTGGGTGACTTGGAAGGCGCTGAACAGACTGCGCTCTGGTAACACGAGATGCAGAGCCAACCTTAAGAAATGGGCTACAAAGTGCAATCCACGACATGCGAGTGTGGAGTAGTGCAGACCACTAACCACCTACTGCAATGTAACCTGAGCCCTGCCACATGCACAATGGAGGACCTTCTTGCAGCAACACCAGAAGCACTCCAAGTGGCCAGCTACTGGTCAAAGGACATTTAATAGAATTCCAAGTCTGCAAACTTTGTGTTTTGTTTGTTTGTTTGTTTTTAATGCAATACAACTGTTTTGAATCGTTCCTGACACGATAAATAAATAAGTAAATAAATCAAAATATTTGCTTACCTTATTTGAAGTTGCAATGAGTTTCTGCTCTTCCTTGGAAGAAGTGATGATGGGCACCTTACAGAAAGGTTCGTAGACATCTTTGTTCTATGTAAATGAAATATTACAATTATATGAATGCTCAAATGCATCCACCATAGAGATAAATAATAAATACAATATTGCAGGTGTAATATAATATAATAAATATAATAATACAAGATTAATATATACTACACTATAATAAATATAACATAATAAATATAATATTGCAACTAAAATAAATGCTATAGATACAAAAATATAATAAATACATAATATAATTTTAGAATAATTTAGCATAATAACACAAAAAATTTAGTATAATTGTTCTCATATACATTATATATTTGTTATATAATAAAATAATTTAATAACATATATATATATATATATATATATATATATATATATATATATATATAATGATCACTTACATTATTATATTATATACTAGCTTGGGTCCCTGGCATTCCCTGGGTTATTTGAAAAAGTCAATTTTTTATTTTACAAAATGCATACGGTTCAGTTGATCATGGAGATTCTGTGTGCCAAGTTTGGTCCTTTAAATTCCCGCACCTACAACTCCCCCCAAAACCCACCAGTTTGATCCTGATCCATCATTTTTGAGGTTTACAGTGCTCTCTGGATGTAGGTGAACTACAACTCCCTGAAATCACGGTGAATTTTCTCTGAAGAACTCCAGTATTTTTTGCTGGTCATAGGGCCTCTGTGTGCCAAGTTTGGTCCAATTCCATCTTTGGTGAAGTTTAGAGTGCTCTTAGATTGTCCACAAGTATTCAATTTTTGGGTTCATAGTGTGCTCTGGATGTAGGTGAACTACAACTCCTCTAAATCCCCCCAAAGACCTCCAGTATGTTTTGTTGGTCATGGGGGTTCTGTGAGCCCAGTTAGTTCCAGATCCATCGTTGGTGGGGTTCAGAGTGCTAACTACACTTAGAACTCCTATAAATCTAGGTGAATTCCTCACAAACCTCTCCCCCATTTTGCCTTATTCATGGGGGTTCTGTGTGCCAAATGTGGTCCAGGTCCATTGTCGGTGGAGGTCACAGTGTCTTGATTCAGGGTGAACTACAACTTCCATCATGTTTAGTCAGTCCCCCAAACCCCTCCAGTATGTTCAGTAGCTGATCAATCCCTCTCTGTTTGCTGTGTGCCATAGGAAAGGATAGGAAAGGGTTAAGGGAGACTCAGTAGACAGGGATCATGCAAATTTCATACCAATGGAGAGAGAAAGAAACACTGGGATATCTGCGGTGGAGGAAAACAGAAAATCTTAAGAAGAAATGGTCCTCGAATGAAAGCCTTCACTTGTGTGGTGGGCAGTATGGCGTTTGTGGAGGACATTGGCAGTGCTCTTGTATGTGTTGATGGCGCTCACTATAAACTGCAATGTCATTGGAGGGAGGGCCATTGGTGTCTCCTGAGAGGTGGGAGCTAGAGCGGTTTGTGGAGGCAGGAGCTTGTCTGTGTAAGTGAACACTCCAGTCACACACACAGAGTTTCATTTTTATTAGGTATAGAGATGTACAGATTTATTATACTAAGTTGTTAATATAACAGTATCATACATGTAATATAATAAATATTATAATCATATATACTTATAATATTGTTATATATGTTATATTTCTTTATCTATTTATTTACCATATTTGTATCCCACCCGTCTCACCCCGAAGGGGACTCAGGGCAGCCTTACAAAGGAAAAATTCAATGCCGTATAAACATATACATATTGATAAATAAACAACTGCATTAAAATCAACCCAATTCAAAACGTAAACATTAAAACACCAGTTAAAATCACAAAATCCAAATCATATTCCAGGGCCAATTTGAATCATCATTCCATTATTTGTAGTCTCTTAATGTGCTGCTTATTGACCAAAAGCTTGTTCTCCCAGCAACGGCTTTAGTTTTTTCCTAAAGGTCAGGAGGGAGGGGAGTGATCTAATTTCACTAGGGAGGGAGGTCCACAGCTGAGGGGCCACCACTGAGAAGGCCCTGTCGCTCATCCCCACCAATTGCACTTGCGAAAAGGGTGGGACTGAGAGCAGGGCCTCTTGACAATCTTAGCCTCCAAGGTTGATCATAGAGGAGGATCATATAATATAATAATAATATATATCATTATATTATATTTTTATTATATTATATATTATACATGCAATATAACAAATATAGTAATTATCATATATTATATAACTTAACAATATAATATAATAATATTATAATAGATATTATTACATTATATGTTTATTATATAATACAATATCATACATGTAATATAATAAATATAATAATGCACTCAGTTCTTGTGGGTTTTTTCGGGCTATATGGCCATGTTCTAGAGGCATTTCTCCTGACGTTTCGCCTGCATCTATGGCAAGCATCCTCAGAGGGTCTGGTTGCAATTAGTACAATGGGTTTATATATCTGTGGAATGGTTGGGGTGGGGCAAGGAGCTCTTCCCTGCTGCAGTTAGGTGTGAATGTTAGCTAATCACCTTCATTAGCATTTGAAGGCCTGCCTGAGTCTGGGAAAATCTGTTGCTGGGAGTTGTTAATCTGTGCCTGGTTTCTTCCTCTCTGATGTTTAGCTGTTAAAATTTTAGAGTTTTTTAAAACTGGTAGCCAGATTTTGTTCATTTTCATGGTCTCTTCCTTTCTGTTGAAATTGTCCACATGCTTGTGGATTTCAATGGCTTCTCTGTGTAGTCTGACATGGTGGTTGTTGGTGTGGTCCAGCATTTCTGTGTTCTCAAACACAACATACAAACAATCTACAAACCCACCAAGAAAATCCAACAAATGCTACGTTCAGCAAAGGACAAGAGGGATCCTCTCACCTCTGCAGGAGTCTACCGTATACCATGCAGCTGTGGACAAGTCTACATAGGGACCACCAAACGCAGCGCCCAGACACGCATCAAGGAACATGAAAGGCACTGCAGACTACTTCAACCAGAGAAGTCAGCCATAGCAGAGCACCTGATGAACCAGCCTGGACACAGCATATTATTTGAGAACACAGAAATGCTGGACCACACCAACAACCACCATGTCAGACTACACAGAGAAGCCATTGAAATCCACAAGCATGTGGACAATTTCAACAGAAAGGAAGAGACCATGAAAATGAACAAAATCTGGCTACCAGTTTTAAAAAACTCTAAAATTTTAACAGCTAAACATCAGAGAGGAAGAAACCAGGCACAGATTAACAACTCCCAGCAACAGATTTTCCCAGACTCAGGCAGGCCTTCAAATGCTAATGAAGGTGATTAGCTAACATTCACACCTAACTGCAGCAGGGAAGAGCTCCTTGCCCCACCCCAACCATTCCACAGATATATAAACCCATTGTACTAATTGCAACCAGACCCTCTGAGGATGCTTGCCATAGATGCAGGCGAAACGTCAGGAGAAATGCCTCTAGAACATGGCCATATAGCCCGAAAAAACCCACAAGAACTGAGTGATTCCGGCCATGAAAGCCTTCGACAATACAATATAATAATGATCATATATTTAATATACAATATAATACAATAATCATTATACAATATAATAACCTGCTGTGCTAAAGCCAGGCTTTGGTACTGCAGGTTAACCACCGGCTGCAGTAAATCTTGCCAACCAAAAGACTGACAGTTCGAAACCCAGGTCAGGATGAGTTCCTGGCCTTTAGCCCAGCTTCTGCCTACTGAGCAGTTTCGAAAACAGCAATGTGAGTAGATAAATAGGCACTGCTTAAGCAGGGAGGTATTTAAGGCACCCATAAGGAAATGCCAGAAAAAATGCCAGAGATTCAATCAGGGAGGAAGTTTACGAACAAAGCTCTTCAGCAGGGAAACTGGAGCGACAGCACCCCTCCCCCCCACCCCGTGGCTGGAACACAGCAGAAGCCTCCAAGATGCCAAAGATGGAAAAAGCCTATATCTATCTATGTACAGTTGTCTGTCTTGTCAGTGTATAACAGCATTGAATGTTTGCTATATGTGTTCTGTGATCCACTCTAAGTCCCCTTCGGGGTGAGAAGGGTGGAATATAAATACTATAAATAAATAAATATTACACATTTATTATATTATATAATAATATATATTGTAATTATATTATACTTAGAATATATATTATTATATTGTATATTTATAATATTATATAATATATAATAATAATAATAATACTAATAATGCTTCTACCTGCAGGGCCGCCTGGCACTCGTCCACCAAGCCTTGGACCAGATAGTATTTGGCTTCGGCCAGGAGCTCCTCGATGTCCCTCCGACTGTCCGGCAAAGGCACAGCTCCGTCACGAAGGTAGTTCAGGATCGTCCCAAAGTGCTTCCCACATCGGTCAATCAGGATCCAACCTTCCAGGAAATAATAATATAGATGGAAATATAACATTATAATTATAATACAGTAGAAGATGGGAAAATAATAATAACAATAACAACAATAATAATAATAGGTGGGAATATAATAACAATACTACTAATTATAATATTATAATAATAAAATAATATCTATAAGAGGAAGAGGAGGAGGAGGAGGAAGAATATAATAGGTGGGAATACAGTAATAATATATATCAGAATAATTATATAATAATAGAATAAATAATAGAATAGGTGAGAATAATAATATAAAATAATAATCATATAATAATTATTATAATATAGGTGAGAATATAATTATAATAATAACAATATCAACAATAAAAATAATATAATAATATAGGTGGGAATTTAATAATAAAATAAAATAATAGAAGAGAAGCTGGGAATAATATCAACAACAATAATAATATCAATAATAATAATATCATAAGAAGTAGAAGGCAAGGAGAAAACTGGATGGTCATTGTGGGACTGGATGGACTAGGGTGTATCCCATAATAATAACATAAGAGATACTTGGAAAGTAAAGTTACAAGATTTTTTAAAATACAAAGAATGAATATACTTTAATAAAACTTATATGGATTGTAGCATAGATATTACAATTTTTTTACATAATCACCTTTCAGTTTAATGCATTTTGTCATCCGTGGGATGAGTTTTGATGCCTATATCATAGACGTTTCCCTCCACCTTTTTCAGCCAGTTCACTTTGATTTTCACCTCATTGTGATCGGAAAAGTGTTTTCCACCAAGGTGTTACTTCAATTTAGTGAACAGATGATAGTCACTGGATGCGGGATTGGGGCTGTGAGAGGAGTGGCTTAAAACACCCGACCAAAGTCTTGTGTTGCATGAGTGGGGTGCGGACGCACATTGTAACGAAGGAGACAGACTCCCGTTGTCAGCATCTCACAACGTTTGTTTTGGATGGCTCTGTGAAGTTTCTTCGTGGTCTCACAATATATTCCATATCCATTTTGTCACATGCTGTCTTGACATTATGTCCTCTCCATAAACTGAAATGATTTCACGATGAATTGCAGCAGCATTCATCCCCTTAGCATTTAGGTAATGTATAGGTAGTTAGTGTATTACAGCTCGAACTTTGCACTTGGCGGGAAACGGAATACGGATGCTCATCTCTAACCTCCACCACAACACCAGTCAATGAGTTACTGACGACTGGCATTGCTTGTTCGTTTCTGCTAGCTTCCCGCTACAGGGCAGTAATACCAACTTCCCCCACAAAAATTCCCTGCAAGAGCTACGTGTCTTGTGATCTTACTTTCTGGATAATCCTCGTTGTAATAATATAAGAAGAGGCATAATACAGTTGCTCAGATGATCCACTGGAACTTGTGCTACAAATAACATCTGACTGTGACAAAAAAATGGTGTGATGACAAGCCTGAAAAAAGTGACAGAAAATGAACATATCAAATTTCTCTGGGGCTTCCAAATTCAGACTGACAGAGTTTTGGAGCACAAGACTCCTGACCTCACCATTGTGGAAAAAAACAAAGTGTGGATAGTTGATGTTGCAATCCCGGACAACAACAGACTTGACGAGAAGCAACTGGAAAAGCTTACATGATATGCGGATTTAAAGATCAAACTTCAAAGACTCCGGCACAAGCCAGTAAAGCTGGTCCCAGTGATGATCGGAACACTGGGTGCAGGCCTAAAGACCTTGGCCTGCACTTTAAAAAAATTGGCACTGATGTAATTACCATCTGCCGGCTGCAAAAGGCCACTCTGCTTGGATCTGCACACATTATTCGCCGATACATCACACAGTCCTAGACACTTGGGAAGTGTGATCCAATACAAAAAACAGCCTAGTGATCTTATTTGCTGTGTACTAATCTTGTTCTGTATCAAATATTAATAAAAAATAAATAAATCTACAATAATATGTCATCTACTCCACTGAGTCCATCCAAAGGATCATCCAGTCCACTGAGTCCATCAAAATGGCCATATTGTCCATTGAGTCCATCCAAAGGGCCACTGAATCCATCCAAGGGGCCATCTAGTCCACTGAGTCCATCAAAAGAGCCATGTACTCCATTGAGTCCATGCAAAGGGCTATTGAGTCCATGCAAAGGGCCATGTGCTCCATTAAGTCAATCCAAAGGGTGATCTACTCCATTGAATCCATCCAAAGGGCCATTGAATCCACCCAAAGGGCCATGTGCTCCATTGAGTAGCTTCCAAAGGGTCATCCAGGCCATTGAGTCCACCCAAAAAGTTATCCACCGTTAGTGCCGCCTCTATGATACACTTTCCCCCCGTCCTAAACTGAAAGCCTTGCCCCACTGTTTTTATCATTCATGGGCTCACCTCACATATTTTTATTCCTATCTCACCCAGGGTTTAATTATTTTATCATTTTATCTTGTCCATTTGGCCTGCCCATCCTGTTCGATTTTATGTTGTGTGAATTTGCTTTATTATTTTATTTTGCCATTGTAATTATCTTCTGATGTAATTTTTGTTTTCTGTATTCTGTATTTTATTGTGTTGCATTGTATTTTTGTGCTTGGTCTCATGTTAGCCACCCCAAGTGCCCATTGGGGAGATGGTGGCGGGGTATAAATAAATATTTATTATTATTATTATTATTATTATTATTATTATTATTATTATCCAGTCCACACAGTCCATCCAAAGGTCCATCTACTCCACTGAATCCATCCAAAGGGCCATCTACTCAATTGAGTCCATCCAAAGGGCCACCCAGTCCACTGAGTCTACCCAAAAGGCCATCTACTCCACTGAGACCATCCAAAGGGCCAATGAATCCTTCCAAAGGGCCATGTGCTCCATTGAGTCTATCCAAAGGGCCATGTATATTAAGTGAATTTCTATCCCATCCTTCTCGCCTCAACAGAGAGCCTCAGAACGGCTACCAGAAGGCACCATTTGGTGCCGAACAATGCACAACATAATATATACATTACCTACATTGAAAAGTTATAAATACATTAAAACATTTCATGTTGTCCTCCAAATCAATCCATAGCTGTCAGTTCAACAGTCCATTAAAACCATCTTCACTCCATTGCTGTCTGTTAAAAACCCTATTCTGCAAATGCTTGATCCCATAACCAGGGTTTGAGCTTCTTCCAGAAGGTCATTGGGGGGGGGGGGGGGGGGCAGATCTAATCTAGTTAGGGAGGGCGTCTCTCGCCCTGTCTCTCGTTCCCACCAAACGTGATTGTGATGGCGGTGGACTGAGAGCAGGGTCTCTCCAAACGATCTTAAGGTCCTTGGGGGTTCATAAAGGGAGATACATTCGGACAGGTAAGCTGGGCCAGAGCCATTTAGGATTTTATAGGTCAAGGCCAGCACTTTGAATTGTGCTTGGAAGCTAACAGGCAGCCAGTGGAGCTGGCGTAACAAGGGAATTTGACGTTTCCTGTACCCTGCTCCAGTGAGCAACCTGTACTTCATTGAATCCATCTAAAGAGCCATTTACTCCACTTAGTCCATCCAAAGGGCCATGTAGTCCATTGAGTCCATCCAAAGGGCCACTGAATCCATCCAAAGGGCCATCTACTTCACTGGGTCCATCCAAAGTGCCACTGGTTCTATCCAAAGGGCCATGTGCTCCACTGAGTCCATCCAAAGGGCCAACTACTCTATTCAGTCCATTCAAAGGGTCATGTAGATACATAGATAGATTCATAGATACAGGCAGACAGACAAATATGTATATCAAAGAATGGACAAAATAGATAGATACATGCACATATAGATACATAGATAGAAAGATAGAAGAATGGATGAAGACATAGATACGTAGATATGTAGATATATAGATACATCGATAGATAAAAAGAAAGATACAGAAATAAGTGGATATAAGGGCAATACTACCTTCGCTGTCAGTGAGAACCTCCATGCGCCCGCTGAACATGGCCTTGAGCATGGTGTCCTGCTTGGTGAGGGTCTGGGTGGTGGTGTATGACAAGGCCCCGCCCACATTCAGCTTCACGTACCGGCATGCTGGGGGTGGGGCCTTTGAGCAGGAAGTGGGTGGTGACAGCAGAGGCTGCAAGGACGACATCCGGGTCACGGCCCCCGGAAGCACCGCCTCCCCGGACATTGCTTCCTGCACAACAAGAAGTCAGTTCAGATATCCTTCTATCGGGGTATGTGAGTGTATATACATATGTCGATATCTACATACATATCTATGCACATAATAAAAGTGAAAAATGTGTATGTGGCAGAGATATCCCTTACACTGATAGCCTCCCTCCTCCACAAACAGGCTATAGTTTCAAGGGCTGAGAAGCTTCCAAAGGCACTCCCTCTACTGACATCGCAGGTTGGAGCAAGTGCCATGAACACTAGCCCAAACCCTGCTAATGTCCTCACCAAACACTATGGCCCACCACCTTTCATTTGGGGACCATTTCATCCTAGATTTGATTATGTTTCATTCACCATAGACAGGCATCCCAGGGTTCTTTATTTATTGGTGTTACATTTGCATGACCCTGCCCACTGCCTCTCCCTTAATCCTTTCCTACAGTTTCCTATGGCATACATCAAACACAAGAATTGATCACCAACTGAACAGACTGGAGGGGTTTGGGAGACTGACTCAACAAGATGGAAGTTGTAGTTCACCCTGCATCAAGGCAGAGTATTGTGACTCCCTTTGATAATGGACATGGTCCACATTTGGCACACAGAACCCCCATGACCAGGTCTGGGGGAACTGACCCTCATTTATAGGAGTTGTAGTTCACCTACATTCAGAGAGCACTGTGAACTCAACCAATGATGGATCCGAACCAAACCTGCCATGGATGATGGGACTTGCAGTACCTTCACTCACTTCCAGAAACCACACAGACTCTTACTATGATACCCTTTATGTCCTGTGTGAAGGTAGGGGAAGGATGGGACTTGCAGTACCTTCATCCACTTCCACAGACCACTGCAAACCCCACGAATGACTAACGTAGACCAAACTTGCCACACAGTCTCTCTTTATGACACACTTTATGTCCTGGTGAAGGATGGGAGAGACTGGACCACAGACGATGTGATTTGCAGTACTTTCACCCACTGGCAAAGACCACTGCAACCTGCATGAATGAGCCTGGACCAAATTTGGGACACAAAACTCCCATGACCAACAGAACATACTGGAGGGGTTTGGGGAACTGACCCACTGCAAATTGTAGTTCACCCTGCAACCAGAGCACTCTGAACCCCATCAGTGATGAATGTGGACCACACTTCAAACACAGAGCCTTGGTGACCAACAGAACATATTAGAGGCATTTGTGGGGGGACCAACCTACCCACGAGGGAATTGTAGTTCACCCTGCACCCAGAGTGTCCAAACCTCACAAATGATGGATTTGGACCAAACATGGCACACAGAACCCTGGTGACCAACACAACATACTGGAGGTGTTTGTGGGGGGACGGAACCACCCACGTGTGAGTTGTAGTTCACCCTGCTCTCTGAACCCCACCAATGACGGATCTGGACCAAACCCGACACAGACCCAACATGGCCAACTGTGCATACAGGCCTGGTTTGGGGAGGATTGACCCACGATTCTGGGAACTGTATGTCACCCACATTGTTATGTATTTTCTAATGGAAGGATTCATAAAAATATAATCAAAGACTGGCTTTTTTCTAATAAATAGTTATGCTAATTAACTAAATGGTACTACCTAACACCGCCCAGTACCCAAGCTGGTATAATATAAATATAAAGACTTATCTATTTGTCTAGGGGAGAATATATGATGTATCATAATAGCTACAAGTATACATTAAGGCCTATCTATTGAAAGGGCCACTCCCTAATAATAATAGCAATAATGAGCCCTTTGGGCCTTCTTTCCCCCCCACTTCCGGTTTGCTCACCATTAAAAAGGCAGCCGCCGCTTCCTTCTGCGGAGAGAGACAGAAGACGTGTGACGCAAACGCGCACGGAAAGAAGGCGTGGCCTTTCCTTAGCCCCGCCCTTCGAGTGTCACTGCGAGTCTGAAAAGAAACGTGTTACGCAAGTGCGCAAGGAAAGAAGGCGTGGTCTGTCCTTAGCCCCGCCCCCGAGTGAGTAATTTCTCAAGAACCATTGGAAGTATGAAAGGGAACTTATGAAGCAAAAGGCACGGGGGAAGAGGGCGTTGCCTTTACTTAGCCCTGCCCTCGAGTGAGTGAGGCATTCCAGCAAGAAAGGGGCGTAGTCTTCATTTAGCCCCGCCCCTCGAGCGGGGCGCGTGCCAGGAAAGGGGCGTGGCCTTCTCTTAGCCCCGCCTTTCGATTGTGTATGTCATTTATTTATGGTGTCAGGAGCAAACCAAAACAGTTGTATTGCATTAAAAAACAAACAAACAACACACAAAGTTTGCAGACTTGGAATTCTATTAATTATCCTTTGACCTTTGGCCACTTGGAGTGCCTCTGGTGTTGCTGCAAGAAGGTCCTCCATTGTGCATGTGGCAGGGCTCAGGTTGCATTGCAGCAAGTGGTCAGTGGTTTGCTCTTTGCTCTTCTCCACACTCGCATGTCGAGGATTCCACTTTGTAGCTCCCTTTCTTAAGATTGGCTCTGCATCCTGTGAGTGCAGTCTGTTCAGCACCTTCCAAGTCGCCCAGTTTTCTGTGTGCCCAGGGGGGAGTCTCTCATTTGGCATCAGCCATTGATTGAGGTTCTGGGTTTGAGCCTGCCACTTTTGGATTCTCGCTTGCTGAGGTGTTCCAGTGAGTGTCTCTGTAGATCTTAGAAAACTATTTCTTGATTTAAGGCGCTGGCATGCTGGCTGATACCCAAACAGGAGGTGGGCCGGAGATGTCACTGCCTTGGTCCTTTCACTATTGCTTGCTACTTCCCAGAGGATGTCAGGTGGTGCAATACCGGCTAAACAGTGTATTTTCTCCAGTGGTGTAGGGCACAGAAAACCCATGACAATGCGGCATGTCTCATTAAGAGCCACATCCACTGTTTTAGCGTGGTGAGATGTGTTCCACACTGGGCACGCATACTCAGCAGCAGAGTAGCATAGCGCAAGGGCAGATGTCTTCACTGTATCTGGTTATGATCCCCAGGTTGTGCCAATCAGCTTTCGTATGATATTGTTTCTAGCGCCCACTTTTTGCTTGATATTCAGGCAGTGCTTCTTGTAGGTCAGAGAACGTTCCAGGGTGACTCCCGGGTATATTGGTGTGCTGCAGTGCTCCAGTGGGATTCCTTCTCAGGTAATCCTCAGAGCTCGGGATGCTTGTCTGTTCTTAAGATGAAAAGCACATGTCTGTGTTTTAGATGGATTAGGAATCAGCTGTATTTCCTTGTAATAGGCGGTAAGGGCTTTGGAGAGCTTCTGTTCAACCATCTCAAAGCTCCCTGCTTGGGCAGTGATGGCACAGTCATCAGCATAGATGAAACTCTCTGTCCCTTCTGGCAGTGGCTGGTCGTTTGTGTAAATGTTGAACACGGATGGAGCAAGCACGCTCCCCTGAGGCAGACCATTCTTCTGTTTCCGCCATCTGCTTCTCTGGCCCTGGAACTCAACAAAAATGCTCCTGTTTTGTAGCAGGTTTCCTATGAGGCGGGTGAGGTGCTAGTCCTTTGTGATAGTATACATTTTTCTTAGGAGGAGGCGGTGGTTTACAGTATCGTAAGCCGCTGACAGGTCTATGAAGACAGCTCCTGTGATCTGCTGCCTTTCAAAGCCATCTTCTACGTGCTAACCTGAGCTGTATGTCACTGAAAGCCTGAAAAGGAGCGTGTGACGCAAGGCCGCAAGAATAGGGGCGTGTCCTTATTTTAGCCACGCCCCTTCGATTGTGTGTTTATGTGGCCCTCATTCGGAACCATTGGAAGGGGCGTTAGCTCCGCCCTCCAGTGAATGTTTATTTGGTCCATTGGAAGCCTGAAAAGAAACGTATGACGCAAGCGCGCAAGAAAAGGGGCGTGACCTAAGCTTGAAAGCCCACCCTTCCTAGTAGATTTGGTTTCTTCGGAAGCCACAGAAGAGACTTGTGAATGCGTGGTTGGGTTTGCTGCACTTGGGCCGAAACCTCCCGCTAACCAGAAGTGAGGCCTAAAGGTTCGGTTTACCGGAAGTGATGCCTATGGTTTCCTTTGTTTTTCCCCCCATCCGGAACCATTGAATGCGTGGTGTTTGTTTCTAGACCGAGCATTATGAGGGACCGACCTCTAACCGGAAGTGAGGCCCAAACACCTTATTAACGAATTGGGGCCTTTAACGAGTCTGATCCCGTCAGAAGCCGCTCCAGTTTGAACACGAAGGTAAAATAAACACTGTTTGTACTCTTATGGTTTAGAAAAGATAACGAAACACTTCCGATCCCCAAATCGAAACTTCTGGTCCCCTAACCGGAACTTCTGAGACCCAAACCGGAAGTCGTCTTGTTTTGGGCGCGACTCTATGGCTGTGGAGGACTGCGGAGGTGAAGGTATGGCGAGTCGGCTCTGAATGAGAAGGAAGGCTTTCCGCTTAGGAAATGAACTTGCTTTGCTTAAATCAAATGTTCGTTTTATTGCTAACCATGAAAGACGTCTTTAAATGAAAACAAAGAATTAAAATATTATTACATATTATAATGATATTAATGTTATTTTATAATAAAATAAAATGGTTTTTTAATGTTATTTTATTTAAATGAAGTGTTTTTATTTTAAGATTGTTTTATTTGTTGTTTTATGTTTTATTTAAATACAATTAGTTTTATTTTCATGTTATTTATTTCTGATTATATTAATTGGTTTTATTTTATATAGTTTAATTAATTATAAAACTTTCTCTTATTTATTTTTAATTAATAATTATTTTATTTGTTGTTAATTATATCATTTTATTTATTTTTAATTTAATTATATTAATTTATTGTATTTTGAGTTTATTTAAATGATAAAAAATGTCGTTTTAATGTTATTTTAATCGAATAAAGTGTAATTTAATTTTAATAATACTTTTACTTTAATAATCTTTTAAAAAAATTTAGTTGTAAAGGTAAAGGTTTTCTCCTGACATTAAGTCTAGTCGTGTCCAGCTCTTGGAGGTGGTCCTCACCTCCATTTCTAAGCCGAAAAGCGGGCATTGTCCTTATACACCTCCAAGGTCTTGTGGCCAGCATGACTGCATGGCGCACCATTATCTTTCTCCCAGAACAATACCTCACATTTGCATGTTTTCGAACTGCTAAGTAGGCAGAAGCTGGGGTTAACAGTGATCTCACCCCGCTCCCTGGATTAGAACCACTAACCTTTTGGTCAGAAAGTTCGGCAGCTCAGTGGTTTAACCCGCTTTGCCACCGGGGGAGGCATTATTTTATATCTTTTATATAAATACAATGTATTTTATTTTATTGAAATAATACTTTATGATAAGGTTGTTTTATTTTATTTAAAATGTCTCATTTTAGTTTTATTTTATAGAAATACAATTTAATATTAGTTTTATTGTATTTAAATAAAGTGTTGTTTTATTTTAATAATATTGTTTATAAAATGTTATTTTAATGTTTTTATTTAAATAAAATTTATTTTATTTCAATGATATATTGTTAAACAACATCTCTAATTCATTTTCTATTTTAAAAAATATTTATTTATTTATTTCCAATAGAAATGATATTGCAAGCCCCTTGAAATAGAAGAAGCTTTTCCATCATGTTAATCTATGGATAACATCACTTTTCAGCTGCAAAAGAGAACATCTTGAATGTGAGTTAAATACTTTACTTACTACTTAGGTGATCCCTCGTAGTCCGAGGATGATGGTGCAGTGTCCTGGCGGTGGGTCCGTAGGTGACTGTGGAGCCCTATCTTCTCTGCATCTTCTCTCACAGTGAGGGCATCAGCTTCCAGGTGGAAGGTGGTAACAGTCAGGGTTGGCTTGATGCGTCTTCCTCTTGACACATTTCTCTCTTTCGCCCTCGCTTCGTGCCTCTTGAAATTCTACAGCACTGCTGGTCACAGCTGACCTCCAGCTGGAGTGGTCAAGGGCCAGGGCTTCCCAGTTCTCAGTGTCTATGCCAGAGTTTTTAAGGTTGGCTTTGAGCCCATCTTTAAATCTCTTTTCCTGTCCTTCAACATTCTGTTTTCTGTTCTTGAGTTTGTAATAGAGCAACTGCTTTGGGAGACAGTAGTCAGGCATTCGGACAACGTGGCTGGTCCAGCAGAGTTGATGGCGGAGGACCATCGCTTCAATGCTGGTGGTCTTTGCTTCTTCCAGCACACTGACATTTGTCCGCTTGTCTTCCCAAGAGATTTGCAGGATTTCTTGGAGGCAGCACTGATGGAATCGTTCCAGGTGTAAACAAGCACCTTGGTATCCCTACGGATGTCCCGGTCCTCAAACACTCTCTGCTTCATTCGGAAAAATGCTGCACTCGCAGAGCTCAGGCGGTGTTGAATTTCAGTGTCAATGTTGACTTTTGTGGAGAGGTGGCTGCCAAGGTAGCGGAAATGGTTAACATTTTCTAATGTTACACCATTAAGCTGTATCTCTGGCATTGGAGAGGGATTGGCTGGTGACTGCTGGAAGAGCACTTTGGTTTTCTCGATGTTTAATGACAGGCCGAGGTTCTCGTATGCTTCTGCGAAGGTGTTTAGAGTGGCTTGCAGGTCTTCTTCTGAATGTGCACAGACTGGAGTTCTATAACAGATGTTGTTGTAACCTTGGTTTTGGCTTTCAGTCTGCTGAGGTTAAATAGCTTGCCATTTGTCCGATAGATGATTTCCATTCCAGTGGGAAGCTTCCCATCAACAAGGTGCAAAATCATAGTGATTTTTTTGCTGTGTCAGGAGCAAGTCGCTTCTGGTGTGAGAGAATTGGCCGTCTGCAAGGACGTTGCCCAGGGGACGCCTGGATGATTTGATATTTTTATCATCCTTGTGGGAGGCTTCTCTCATGTCCCCGTATGTGGAGCTGATAGAGGGAGCTCATCCGCCTCTCCCCGCATTCGAACCTGTGACCTGTCGGTCTTCAGTCCTGCCGGCACAGGGGTTTAACCCACTGTACCACCGGGGGCTCCATCATAGTGATGAAGATGGAGAATAAAGTTGGGGTAATAACACATCCCTGTTTGACACCTGATTCCACCTTAAATGGGTCACTTTGCGAGCCATTGGTGTCCAAGACTGGTGTCATCATGGAAGAGCAGCAGGATGTTCACAAATTTGTTAGGGCACCCGATTTTTTAGAGGATGGTCCCGAGGGCGCTGCGATTCACTGTATCAAATGCCTTTGCAAGGTCAATGAATGCCATGTACAGAGGTTGGTGTTGTTCCTTGCATTTTTCTTGGAGCTGTCGTGCAGTGAAGATCATGTCCACGGTTCCTCTGGAGGGGCGGAGGCCATTCTGGGATTCTGGGAGGGTGTCTTCTGAGAGGGGCAGAAGGCAGTTTGCAAGGATTCTTGCGAGGATTTTCCCAGCGGAGGTTAGAAGGGAGATACCGCGATAGTTTCCGCAGTCTGTTCTTTCCCCTTTTTTGAAGAGGGTGATGATGGTGGCAACCTTGAAATCTGCTGGGATTTTTTCGGTCACCCACACTTTTTCTATGAGCTGGTGGAGTTGTTGTTTCAGCTCATGTCCTCCCTCTTTAAAGATTTCAGCAGGGATCCCATCAGGTCCGCTTGGTTTTTTTTATGTTAGCTGATGGCATTGCTGACTTCTTCCAAACTAGGCAGTGCTGCAAGCTCATCCCTGGTTTGTTGTTAAATATGTTGAGTTAGTTTTGGGGGTTCTGTGTGCCAAGTCAGGTCCAGGTTCAGCATCAGTAGAGGTCACAATTTCTGTGGTTGTGGGTAAAGTACAACTCCCAGAAAGGAAGGTCAGTTCCCCCCCCCCTCCCCCAAACCCCTCCAGTAATCAAATTTAGGCATATCAGGTATGTGTGCCAAGTTTGGTCCAGATCCATCAGTGTGTGTGTTCACAGTGCTGTCTGGGTGTAGTTGAACTACAACTCCCATGACTAACTCAACCTACTGGAGGGGTTTGAGGGGACTGACATAGTGGGAGTTGTAGTTTACCCTGCAGCCAGAGGGCACACTGAGCTCCACCGATGCATCTACAGCAAACTTGCCCAACATAACAAACTTTAAGGTCTGATGGAGTTTCTCGGGGTTAACCTGGCATGATGTGAATTGTAGTTCACTCACAGCCTTATGTATTTTTTTACAATTTGAAAAATGACTTTTTCAAATAACCCGGGCAACACCGGGCACCCAAGCTAATTATATAATAAAAATAGTATAAAACATAATGATATAATAATTATATAAACTGTATGATAATATATAATAATAAAATAGTATTAATATAAAGATATAATAACATAATGAATGTATGATGATGATGTCTTCTTCCTCCTCTTCCTCCTGCTGTAGTGAGTTCCCAGGATGTTTGGTGGACCTGCGTCGTCTTCTTCCTGTCCTTCCTCCTCCACTTCCTCTTCCTGTACTTCGAAGAAGGCGGAGTTTTTGGACAAGGCCCGGCAGGCACGGGAGGAGCGTCGCGGGCAGAAGGAGCGGGAGAAGGCTGCCCTCCGCATACAGGCCCTCCTCCGGGGGCACGCCGCTCGACAGCGCCTCCGTACACACCTCCGGTAGGTAGGGAGGAATCATCATCATCATCATCATCATGGGAACAACTGGAATAACGATGATAATAATAATAATATGAATAATAGTAGTCAATATTTCTATTATTATTCCTATTAATTTTATTGTTATAATTGTTCCTATTATTATTACTTCTATTAATAATAATAGGAATAGTGATAATAGAAATATTAAATTGAATAAAAATGATAATATATTTCTATTATTTATATAATATTATATATTACAATTATTAATAATAATATAAATAATATCAATATAGGAATAATAATAATTGGAATAATTATCAGAGAAATAATAAGAAAAATAATAATAGAATAATAAAAGGAAGAATAATAATAGGGATGCTGTGAAGTTTCCAGGCTGTATGGAAAACTCACAGCAACCTAGTGATTCCATCCATGAAAGCCTTCAAAAATGCAATAGGAATAATAATAATATAAATAATAGTAATAGTAGGAATAATAATAGCCAATAATAATAATAATAATAATAATAATAATAGAAATAAATATATGTAGTATTGTTCTTCTTGCAGGAAAGAAGTGGATGAATTCTTCCTCCCGGAGGAATCTGTGAATCCGAATAAGAAGACAGCGCTTTCCATCTTCAGGATTGCCAGGAAGCTCCTCTTCATCTTTCACCTGCAACACGACAAAGAGGTAGGTATATATCTGTACATATAATAAAAGTGAAAATGTGTGTTTATGTGGCGTCCACTTTCACAGACAGACTTCCACAGATAGCCGTAGCTGCCATTATGCAGGAGACATCAATGGCCCTCCCTCCAATGAAATTGTAGGTTATAGTGAGTGCCGTAAACATATAGCCCAGTTAGCCTCCCCAAACACTATATTGCGCACCACCCAAGTGAAGGCTTTCATTCAGGAACCATTTCACCCTAGATTTTCTGTTTTTCCTCCACAACACGCATCTCAGTGTTTCTGACTCTCAATATTGGTGTGGAATTTGCATGACCCTGCCCACTGCCTCTCCCTTACTCCTTTCCTATTTTTTTCTATGGCACACAGAAGACAGAGGAATTGATCGGCAACTGAACATTCTGGAAGGGTTTGGGGAGAATTCACCATGGGTTAAACCCTTGTGCCAGCAGGATTTGATCTGCCGAGAGGTCGGGAATTCGAATCCCGAGAGCAGGGTGAGCTCCCGTCTGTCAGCTCCAGCTTCCCATGCTCATACATGAGAGAAGCCTCAAACAGGATGGTAAAACATTCGGGCGTCCCGTGGGCAATGTTCCTGCAGATGGCCAATTCTCTCACACCAGAAATGACTTGCAGTTTCTCAAGTCACTCCTGACATGAAAAAAACAACATGATTTATAGGAGTAATAAGTACTTGGATGTATAGCTCACCTGCAATCCAAGAGCACTCTGAACTCCACCAACAATGAACCTGGAACTAGAAAAGACCTCCAGTATGTTTTGTTGCTCATGGGGGTTCTGTGTGCCAAGTTAGTTCCAGGTCCATCATTGATGGGGTCCAGAGTGCTCTTAGGTTGCAGGTGAACTATTCATCTCAGGACCTACAACTCCTATAAATCATGCTGAATTCTCCCCAAACCTCTCTAGTATGTTCAGTTGCTGATCAATTCCTCTATTTGCTGTATGCCATAGAAAAGAATAGGAATGGGTTAAGGGAGACGCAGTGGGTAGGGCCATGCAACTTCCACACCGATGGAGAGAGTCAGAAACACTGGGATATCTTTGGTAGAGGAAACACATAAAAACTATGATGAAATTGTCGCCATATGAAAGCCTTCACTTGGGTGGTGGGCAGTGTGGTGTTTGTGGAAGACATTGGCAGGGCTCTTGAACACATTCATGGCGTTCACTATAACCTCAATGTCACTGGACATCCCAGCCACATACATACATACATATTTTTACTTTTATTATGTGTGTGTGTGTGTGTGTGTGTGTATATATATATATATATATATATAATTTTTTAAGAATTAAAATATTTTCTTATATTTATGCAGAGATTCGAAAAACTATGCCGCTGCATTTTGAACAGTATGGAGGCCGAGAACGAGCCCAAGGTAAGGAATTGAGTGGCACTGGAGGACACAGAGAATGACTTGATAGGACCCATTTGGTCAGTCATGGCCAGGTAGCTTATTACTATTATTACTATACCATATTTTATTATAATTATTATTACTGTATTATCATGTAATAATAGCATTAAAAATAGAGTATGATGTAATAATATGTATAAAATATCAGTCTGCATGTTTGTGCTCACAAAACTTGAAAAATAGACAGTCGAATGACTTGAAATTTTAACTCAACGTTGCTATCCAATACGTGTGTGTTTTAATAGTAAAATGAAATCATGACACAACGTTGCATTCTAATATGCGTGTGTTATAACAATAAAATTAGCCATTCTGGAATAGACAAAGACAAGAAAGATCCCAGCACCCACTCTTATGAAACCTGTCCAAAACAAAATCTGTGTAGCCCATCGTTACCAAACTCAGCCTAGCATTCAGTTTACCTAAACAGAAAAAAGGAAAACAGAGCTCTAGCAACCAATTGCAGCGCAGCTGTACTTTCACCGCAGCAGTTTAAGAAAAAACAACAAAACACAGAGCAGCTATCATAAAACCACAGCAGTAGAAGAAATAACCACCAAACATAGCACAGCTTTCCATATACCACAGCAGAATAAGAAAAACCAACCAATCACAATGCTGCTATTATTTCACCTCAGTATTCAAAGAAATGGAAGCAGAGTTCTGATTGGTTACTATTGGCAACGGGAAAATCAATGTGATCGGGTATTTTATTTACACCAGCAGTAATCTTCACATACTGAAGAACGCTCAGGCAGACTATTCTCATAAGTCATAGTATCACATTCATTAATCATCAGAAACCTCACACCCACATTTGAACATAGGCCGCAGTTCTTGACACACAAGCACAGAACGTCAAAGGAAACCAAACCGCCATGATCAGTACTGTTAAGACAAAAACGAATGTGTTAGAGCCAGAACTTCTCAAGGGCAAACTGCAGAGTCAGCAGCACAGCAGGAAGAAAGACTTGAAGCCTTACGAGTTGAATCAAGAAGACCAGCGCAGTCGTCTCAACAACGCCAAGAACAATTAGATCAACAGCGAAGACATATGCTGTTGCAATATCTGAATGCTTGAGCTTCATGTCACTGAAATCCATTTTCATACGAACTGGATATTCAGTTAAATACCTCATGTAAATACGTTTCAATCAGGAAAATGGACACAGTTTGTCCACACGGTAAAGCGGGGAAATTTAAAGGAAAAGCCTCGGAAATCTGCTGCGCAAGTGGAAGAGTGAAGCTTCTTGAACCTGGGCAGCCAAAAGAGTGACTGAAAAGTTGGTTAAATGGAATTATTGATGATTCAAAACAATTCCTCAAAAACAACAGAAATTACAATTCTTGTTAACAAAAGACTTCATTCGGTGAAGACATTACAGCGGAGCATTTTATGCCAGCACTTAAAAATCAGGAACATATTTACCACAGAGCTGGCTCTTTGATTCCTTTGCTCAGCAGTAACCATAACTTCCTCCCAAACTATTTCATAGAAGATAAAAATGAATAATTGAATGCACACTGCCAAATCACTACTGGAGTCAGAAAGCATGCTGCTAAGTTGTGGCAAAAAAACACATTCATCCCTCATCAGACTGAGCCACAGCTAGGGATATAATAAAAAAATAATAGTATACCACAAACATTTAAATATTATAATACAGTAATTATAATAATACTATAATATGGTATAATATGATATGATAAAATAACATCATATAGCAATAAGAATAAATTATATAATATAATAATATAAAATATAATATATGGTGTAATAATATAAATGATATAATGATATGATATGGTGTAATAATATAAATCATATAATGTAATAATAACATCATAAAATAGAAATATATTTATAATGTGTGTAATATAGTATTAGCAATATAATATACTGTAATATTAATAATCTAATATGGTATAATAATGTTATACAAATATAATAATAAGTAAAATCTATACACATAATAAAAGTGAAAATGTGCGTATGTGACAGAGGTGTCCACTTACACAGACAGCCTCTGGCCTCCACAAAGAAGCTATAGTTCCAAGTGCTGAGAAGCCTCCAAAGCCACTCCCTCCACTGACATTGCAGGTTATAGTAAGCACCATGAACATGTAACCCAAACACTTCAAGTGTCCTCCACAAACACTGTGGCCCACCACCCAAGGAATGCTACCAAACATTATTAGTCTACCTTGCTGTTGACCTATGCAGCCTGAAAGACAGTTGCAGCTGTCCAGTAGGAAATTTAGGCTAATTTAACTAATTTACAATGCCATAAAACCTTCCAGCAGCGTGCTGAGAGAGTACTCCATCAAAGGACTCAGTGTCACAAGTGGACAATGAAGCAGCAGCTCCCCATGTGGCTGGAATTGAGCAAATCCTCATGAAGCCGGAAAGCTGGAATGTTAAATTGCCATTGTGTCTGTCTACAGATATTGTATGTCTAATTGGCATTGAATGTTTGCCATGTATATGTGCATTGTAATCCACTCTGAGATGCCTGTGGGTTGAGAAGAGCAGAATATAAATACTGTAAATAAAAAATAATAATAAATATGATGTGATAATATGATATAATAACAAGATACAGTGAAATATAGCATAATATAATATGGTAAAATATAAAATATGATAATATAATGTAATAATGTAATATAATTCAATGTAATGTAATATAATAATGTAATATAATTCAAAATAGGATGTCATTGCAGGTGTGGTACGTGTCCTTGGCGCTCTCAAAGGACCTGACGCTCCTCTGGATCAAGCAGCTCAAGGACGTCCTGTGGCTTTGCTGCAACTTCCTGAAGATCCTCAAGGTACCTTTCTGCCATTTCCTGCCTGCCTTCTCTATGGTTTCCTCCCACCAACACTATAGTTTCTTCCATTTTTATATTATTTTATTATATGTTATGTTATATTATAATTATTATATTATCTTATTTTATTATATTGAAAGGTAAAGGTTTCCCATTACATTAAGTCTAGTCATGTCTGGGGGTGGTGCTCATCTCCATTTCTAAGCCAAAGAGCCGGCGTTGTCCATAGACACCTCCAAAGTCACGTGGTCAGCATTACTGCATGGAAGGCCGTTACCTTCCTGCAGAAGCAGTACTTATTGATCTACTCACACTTGCATGTTTTCAAACTGCTAGGTTGACAGAAGCTGGGCCTAACAACGGGAGCTCACACCGCTCCCCGGATTCAAACCACCAATGTTTTGGTCAGCAAGTTGAGCAGCTCAGTGGTTTAACCCACTGCGCCACCACATGGCCCATTATATTAAATTTATTATGTTATTATATGGTATTATATATTATATGTTCATTCGTTCAGTCGTCTCCGACTATTCGTGACCTCATGGACCAGCCCACGCCAGCGCTCCCTGTCGGCCATCACCACCCCCAGCTCCTTCAAGGTCAGTCCAGTCACTTCAAGGATGCCATCCATCCACCTTGCCCTTGGTCGGCCCCTCTTCCTTTTGCCTTCCACTTTCCCCAGCATAATTGTCTTCTCTAGGCTTTGCTTTCTCCTCATGATGTGGGCAAAGTACTTCAACTTTGTCTCTAGTTATAATATGTTATATTATTATTTTATATGTTGTATTATTTTATTTTTTTGTTTTACATTATATTTATTTTATTATTATATTATACATTATTATTATATGTTATAGTCTATTATATTATATGTCAGGAGCAACTTAAGAAATTGCAAGTTGCTTCTGGTATGAGAGATTTGGCCATCTGCAAGGACGTTACCCAGGGGATGCCCAGATGTTGTACCATCCTGTGGGAGGCTTTTCTCATGTCCCCGCATGAGGAGCTGGAGCTTACGGAGAGCTCAACCCACTCTCCCCAGATTTGAACTGTTGACCTATTGGTCAGCAGTCCTGCTGGCACAAGGGTTTAACCCACTGACAATTTATAATTGATAAATTATTATAGTACACTAAATAATAAATAAGAGGTAAATGTTTTCCCCAGACATTAAGTCCAGTCATGTCCAACTCTGGGGGTTGGTACGCATCTCCATTTCTAAGCCGAAGAGCCAGTGTTGTCTGTAGACACCTCCAAGGTCACGTGGCTGGCATGACTGCCTGGAGCGCCGTTACTTTATTTTATTTAATAAAATAATATAATATAATAACACAGATTATATATATATATATACACACACACACACATATATACATACATATATATATATATATACACACACACACACACATATATAATAGTATTGAATGTAATAAAATAAAAATAATGTATAAGAATATAATTTAATGATAATAATTTTCTTCCAAAAATAAAGCCAGACATCTTGCAAGATTCCAAGCTGGTCAACCTCCACCTCACGATGCTGGTGACCTTTACTGACCCTGCGACCTGGAAGATCCTGCGTGGAAAAGGTCATCTTGTTTGTTTATCTCTGAAGAAAAGAGGCCCTCTGTAGGCATTTCCTAGGTTCTCCAATTCAATTCGGAGGTAGTTGATTTCATAGAGTTGCATTGGAGAACCCAGAAATATCTATGTGATTGACCTAAGAGAAGCTTACCTTCACGTCCCAATACCTAGCTATCTTTGTATCTATTCATTTATTTATCTATCTATCTATCTCTCTATTTATATTCATCTATCTATTCATCTATCTGTTTCTATTGATCCATCTATATATGTATCATGACCTGAAAGTAGGCCTCTTTTAAATCCATCACTATCTGTCTATTCATCTATCTATTCAACTATGTGTCTGTCTGTCTATCTCTCCATCTATCTATCCATCCTTCTGTTCATTTATCTATTGATCCATCTCTCCATCTATGTATATATCAGGACCTGAAGGTAGGCTTCTCTTAGGTCCATCACTGTATTTAACTATCCATCCATTCATCTATCCATCTATTCATCAATCTATCAATCCATCTACGTATCAGTTTATATATCAGTCTATCAATTCATCTATCTATCTCTCTATTAATCCTTCTATCTATGTGTGTATCAGGACCTGAAGGTAGACCTCTCTTAGATCCATCACCCTATCTATCTATCCATCCATCCATCCATCCATCCATCTATCCACTCATCCATCTATCTATCTATCCATCCATCCATCTATCCACTCATCTATCTATCTATCTATCTATCTATCTATCTATCTATCTATCTATTCGTTCCTCCAGGACCTGAAGGTAGACCTCTCTTAGATCCATCACCCTATCTATCTATCTATCTATCTATTCATCCATCCATCCATCTATCCACTCATCCATCCATCTATCTATCTATCTATTCATTCCTCCATCCATCCATCTATCTTTTCTATTCATCTATCTAACTATCTATCTAACTTCCTTTCCTTCCACAGGGGAGGCCCTGCGCCCAGCCATGTCCCACATCTGCGCCAATGTGATGGGCCACCTCAACCAGAAGGGCTTCTACTCAGTGCTGCAGATCCTGCTGACCAGTGGTTTGGCCCGCTCCCGACCCTCCTTCTCCAAGGGCAGCCTGACCGCTGCCTTCTCCCTCGCCCTGCGGTAAGAGGGAGCGAGGGACCTCTGGTGGGAGGGATCGAGTGGTGTATGTCCCCTTATCATCGTCTCCTTATTGTCCTCCTCCTATAGGCCAGTGGTGGCGGCCCAGTTTTCAGACAACCTTCTTCGCTGTTTCTTGATCCACATCCTGTCGGTGCCGGCCATCGCCACCCACATCGCCACCCTGACCCCAGAGGTGGGTGTCTCCTTTACTCATAATATTAAGAATTATATAATAATAATAATAATAATAATAATAATAATAATAATTCAAAAAAAGATATTTCCTGCATTAACCACTATATGGCTATAGGAATAATAATAAAAATAATATATATTTAATATAATAATATTAATAATAATATTGGTCTATGCTCTAAAAATATAAAAAACAATATAATAATAATATAGAGTTAGGAAGGGGAATAAATTATATATATATATATATATATATATATATATAATAAAAGTCAAGCTAGTATTATAATAATAATGCAATATATTCAACATAGGATGTCATTGCTTGCATCAACCAGTAGGCGACAATATCAAATATAATATAATATCAACATGAATAATATTATTTTTTCACTTTCTCTCTTTCAGCGCCTGGTGGTCATTGAGTCCCATGACCTCCTGCGGAAATTCATCCTCTTCTTGAGCCGTGAAGAGCAGTGCAGAGATGTCTGCGTCTGTTTGGAAGGAAGCCACACGCTCTGTCTCCTGGGTATTATTATTCTTACATAATATATTAATACTACATTGCATTTCAGAATGAACTTATACATTCTTCAATTCCCGCCAGGCAACCTAATCTACCTGGCCTCTTTGAATGACCGAGTCCTGGAGGAGGAGGCGGCCCACTTTGTGCGGGTCCTGACCTGGATGCTGTGCTATTGCCAGAAGTACGTCTCCCAGAAGAAGTCCAACCTCACCCATTGGCACCCGGTCCTGGGCTGGTTCTCCCAGGCGGTGGATTATGGGTAAGACGAGGAAGCCCTTAATTAATTCATCATTGGATGGGAGGTTACTAACTGATTTGCACAAGCCCCTGATTTGTTCAGTATCTGCACTCCAAATTCAACAGGGTTATTAAGTAATTTGCACAAGTTGCCAATTCGTTAATCTGTGATTTGTTCAATATCTCCAATCCAAACTCAACAGAAGCTATTAAGTAATTTGCACAAGACCCCGATTCGTTCGTCCCTGATTCATTCAGGATCTCCAATCCAAACTCGACAAAAAGCTATTAAGAAATTTGCACAAATCCCTGATTTGTTCAGTATCTCCAATCCAAACTCTACAGAAAGCTATTAAGTAATTTGTACGAGTCCCTGATTCATTCAGTGTCTCCAATCCAAACTCAACAGGTAGTTGTTAAGTAATTTCCACAAGTCCTTGATTTGTTCAGTATCTCCAATCCAAAGTAAACAGTAAGCTACTAAGTAAATTGCACAAGTCCCCGATTCGCTCAGTATCTCCATTTCAAACTCAACATGAAGCTGTTAAGTAATTTGCATGAGTTCCTGATTCACTCAGTGTTTCTAATCCAAATTCAACAGGAAGCTGTTGGAGTCGATTGGTGTAAATTGTAGGGGTGATACAGATGTTTGATCTAGATCAGGATCTTGAACCCTTGTTAACAGCTTGTTTATTTTGACTTTGGTTGTAATGTGGGTTGTATACTGTATGTGTATGTGTTAAATGGCCTATATATAAAACATATTTCTGTTAAGTGCTTTGCACGATTCCCAGATTCGTTCTGTGTTTCCAATCCAAACTTGACAGGAAGCTGTTAAGCAATTTGCATGAGTCTCGGATTCCCTCCTTTTCTTTCCATCTGCTGTTGTTGTCTTCAGATTGAATGAATCGATGCCCCTCCTAACGAGGCAGTTGCAGCACCTGTGGGGTGTCCATCTGATTCGCATCCTCTTCAGTGACGTCCTCAGCAAGAAACTCCAGGAAAACCAAGATGGTGCCCGAACTCAAGCCCCGGCTGCTTCCCCGCAGAACAGCCTCCCCATGAAAAGTCAGTATTAGAACCATTAGAGGTGGACTCTAGCCTCCATAATCCCCTACATGAATGAGGGATGATGGGAGATGTTTTGAAAAAGTGGCATTCATAACCTTTTTGAAAAGAAAAATGATGTCATATCCTTTTGGCAAATGTGAATCTCCATGAATATCTGGAGACCACCTTTTGAAAACTACTAGTCAAGGAAACTTGTTAGAAGTCAACCCTTTGAAAAACTGATGTTCACAAGCATTCATGTAATTGCACACAGGTAACTCAGCTGTTCAGCTGATAAACCATGTCTTTGAACTGCCAGGGACAAAGACATGCCACTGCACAAAAACATGTATTTAGCTAGCAGAGTTTTGAAAATGTTTCTTTGAAGTTGAAATTGCAGTTTCCCAAAACATATACTTTCCCTTGAAACCTCTTAGTTTAAAATATACACTCAGAAACAAAAGCAGTCTTCTTTGAAAAGTAACATATCTTGTTTACTCACAAACATCTTGTATTAATTCAACATACAGGCACATTTATAGATTGGATGCAGTTTCTCTTTGTTAAGAACACAGGGCATCATTCTTAATCAATAATCCAAAGTCTTTAAGGATACATTTTATGAAAGCCCAAACTGTATAACTGTACTCACTGCTTATCAAAGCAAACATATAGTAAACAGTTTCTGCATAAGTGCAAATGACATCTACTTCCACTGAAGTCCAAAAGCATACATACATCCACCTCCAGTGAGGTCTAAAGTGGACTTCTAACATTGAGGTCTAAATCTGAGGTCTAAAGTGAACTTCTAACATTGAAGTCCAGAAGCATACTGATAACAAAATGGAGTCGAGTCTGAACATGCTCAGTGCAATCACATGTCTGTAGCCTCTCCCATACCAAAGAGGTCAGCCAAACTGGCAAATCTATATATACATACAATGCAGGTTAGAAAACATATACATTAACAAGCAGATAGTGAAGGCTTGGAAGGTTATTGTTTCCAACCAGATGCATTTGAGGGATGTTGGGAGATGTATATGGCAACCGTATTGGATGGGAGATCATGGGAGATATCTCAGGAGACCCATGTTGACTTGAGGGTTGATGGGAGATGCATCTGGAGACCCAAGTTGACTTGAGGAATGATGGGAGATGTATATGGCAACCATATTGGTTGGGGAATCATGGGAAACTTTCTGGAGACCCATGTTAAGGGATGATGGGAAATGTGTATGGAGGCCATATTGGTTGGAGGATGATGGGAGACATCTCAGGAGACTCACATTGATCTGGGAGATGCATAGGGCAGCCATGTCTTTTCCCCATCCATAGACCTCTTCAAGAGGGCCTTCCAGAAGTCGGCCTCCGTCCGCCACATCCTGAAGCCTGTTGGCGGGAAACGGGTGGATTCGGCTGAAGTCCAAAAGGTCTGCAGCATCTGTGTCCTCTACCAGATGGCCCTCACCACCCTGACCCAGATCCGCCTGCAGATCCTGACCGGTTGGTTCCCGTCATTATTATTGTTATTGTTATATTATTGTATTGTTGTGTTTGGGCTCGGCCTCATGTAAGCCGCATCGAGTCCCTTGAGGAGATGGTAGCGGGGTACAAATAAAGTGTTATTATTATTATTGTTGTTATTAAATTGAGGCTTCTTCACTTTGCTATGTTGCTTTGGTTTCACTTTCAGTTGACTATGTTGCGTTGATTTCACTTTCCTTTCACTATGAAGCTTTGATTTCACTTTCTGTTCACTATGATCCTTTTGTTTTTCATTCAATTCAGTACTACGATTTAGTTTCACTAATATTGTTCACCTTCAGTTGACTATAATGATTTGGTTTTACATTCAGTTTACCATGATGGTTTGGTCACACTTTTGGATCACTACCAAGCTTTGATTTTACTTTTGGTTCACAGCGATAGTTTAGTTTCACTCTTAGTTCACCTAAGTTTACTATGATGGTTTAGTTTCACTTTTCGTTCAGTATGATGCTTTGGTTGCACTTTCAGTACAGTGCTTTGGTTTGTATTTGGGTTCGTTATTATTGTTTAGTTTCATATTCAGTTCATTACGATGCTTTGGTTTTACTTTCATATCACCACTATGCTTTGGTTTGAATTTAGATTCACTACGATGCTTTCAGTTCATGATGCTTTGGTTTTGTTGCTTGGCTTCAGTTTCCTGTTCAGTTCACTGCAATGCTTTGGTTTGGATTTGGGTTCACCACGATGCTTTGGTTTCACTCTCAGTTCAATACTATGATTTAGTTTCACTTTTAGTTCACTTTCAATTGACTATGATGCTTTGATTTCACATTCAGCTTGCGATGTTGTCCTTAGGCCTGACCTACTTGGATGACCTGCTCCCAAAGCTGTGGGCCTTCATCTGTGAGCTGGGGCCTCAGGGTGGCCTGAAGCTCTTCCTGGAGTGCCTGAACAATGACACGGAGGAGTCCCAGCGTCTACTGGCCATGCTCACCCTCTTCTGCGACTGCTCAAGGCACCTCATCACGTAGGTCGCCACCAGATCCCCGATTCGTTCAGTATTTCCAATCCAAACTCGACAGGAAGCTATTGTTATTTGCACAAGTCCCTGATTCATTCATAATCTTCAATCCAAACTCAAGAGGAAGCTATTGAATAGTTTGCACCAGTACCTGATTCAATCAGTATCTCCAATCCAAGCTCGACTGAAAGCTATTGAGTAATTTGTAGGAGTCCCTGATAGGAGATACTAAACTGATTCGTTTAGTATCTCTAATTGAATCTCAATGGGAAGGTATTATTTGCATGAGTCCCTGATTCGTTCATTTTATTTATTTATTTACACTATTTATATTCCGCCCTTCTCACCCTGCAGGTGACTCAGGGCAGATCAAAATGTACATATACAGGCAAACATTCAATGCCTTAGACACACAACACATACAGACAGTCAGAGGCAATTTAACATTCCAACTTTTTCTGGCCACCAGGGGAGCTGTCGCTTCACTGTCCATATGCGACACTGATGAAGTACTTCCACATTCCCCGCATGCTCGCTGATCTTTATGGCCTCGTAAATTAGTTCAATTAGCCTCCCCACAAAGTGGTACCTAAATTTCCTACTTGATAGATGCATACTGCTTAACTGTTTTTAATTTGCTTTAGGTGTTGTATTGTTGTGTTGTGTTTTGAGGCCTTGGCCTATGTAAGCCACATTGAGTCCTTCGGGAGATGCTAGCGGGGTACAAATAAAGTTATAATAATAATAATAATCCAAACTCAAGAGGAAGCCATTGAGTAATAATAATAACTGTCTTTCGAGCTTCAAAGGTCAACAACAAGCTACACAAATTTGGTTGGAAGCTCACTCTGACTTGGGCTAGCTTCGAACTCATGACCTTTTGGTCAGTAGTGATCTTAATGCAGCTGACACCCAGCCAGCTGCGCCAAAGTCCCAGTGCAGTATTTCCAATTCAAACATGACAGGCTATTAAATAATTAAATAATTTGCACAAGCACCTGAATCATTCAGTATTTACACTCAAAACTCAACATAAAGGAAGGTGTTAAGTAATTTGCACAAGTCCCTGATTCATTCAGTGTCCAATCCAAATACAACAGGAAGCTGTTAAGTTATTTGCACAAGTCTCTGATTCGTTTATCATCTCCAATCCAAACTCAAGAGGAAGCCATTGAGTAATTTGCATGAGTCCATGATTCATTAAGTATTTGCACTCAATACCTGAAAGGAAGGAAGCTGTTAAGTAATTTCTATGAGTCCCTGGTTTGTTCAGTATCTCCAATTCAAACTCATATATATTCTATAGGATCCTGGACGACATTGAGGTGTACGAAGAACAGGTCTCCTTCAAGCTGGAAGAGCTGGTCACCATCTCCTCCTTCCTCAATTCCTTCGTTTTCAAGATGATATGGGACGGCATTGTGGGTAAAGGAACTCACATACATAGGCCAGGGACTTGACCCAATATACATACATAACTATTATTATTATTATTATTATTATTATCATTATTATTATTATTATTATTATTCCCTATGCAGAGAATGCCAAAGGGGAGACCCTGGAACTCTTCCATTCAGTCCATGGGTGGCTGATGGTCCTCTATGAGCGCGACTGCCGGCGACGCTTCGCCCCGGACGACCATTGGCTGCGCAAGTAGGGCCACCACTATTATCAATATTACTCAATATTATTTTTCAATATTATCGATTATTATTTTTATTATATGGATAATATATATAATATACATATAAGGATAATATTGATGATAATTATATATATATTATCAATATTATCATATACATTTTTGTCATTATAATATATTAATATTAAATGATAAAATGTATAAGATAATATTGATGATAATATAGATAACATTATATATATCATATATATTCTCAATATTAATATCAGAGATATATCTATTGCATATAATAATAATATTGATAATAATATATGTATTGTCAATATTTTCAATATTATAATATGTTATAATATATAATATTAATATATGTGATAATATAGAATAAATATATTATGATAATAATATATGATATTGATAATATTAATATTATTCATTATAATTATCAAGATTATTATGATGAATATTGTTCAATATGATTATCAATATTTCCAATGTTATTAATATTAATATTATGAAAATATAATAATTATTATAATATTATAATGATGATTCTCTTAGGGACCTGAAGCCCTGCCTGCTGTTCCAGGAGCTGGAGAAGGACCGGAAGCGGGCCCAGCTGGTCCTCCAGTACATCCCCCACGTCATACCCCATAAGAATGTGAGATTCCTTTGCATGCTTGCACCTTACTCAGAAATTATTATATTATATAAAATATTATTTATATACATATATATATATATATATATACACACACGCATAAAATATTAAATATCATCATGCTAAATATTATATATAATAAAATAAAATATAGATATTATATATATAATATACATAAAATATTAAGTATTATGTCAAATATCATATTATATATTTTTATTATTTTAAATAATATTATATAGTATTATAATATTTTATTACATATTGTTATATTACATATATTTCTATTTTATATATTATTATTTATTATATTGTTATATGAAATATATGTAATATCATTATATAATATCGTAAATATCTTTGTATATTTTATATTAATATTATATTAAATCATATTTTATATTATATGTATATTATATATCATTATATTAGATATTATTATATGATATTACATGATTATATAATATATTACAATGTTACTATAACTATATAATATTAAATATTTTACATTAAATGTCATATTAAATATTATTGTAATTTTATTGTATATTATTGTTCCAAATCATATATATTATTATATTAAATCATATATATTATATTTTATATGACAATATTATTTATTATTAAGTTAAATACCTTTATATAATGCTAATTATTATATATTAATAGTATATACTGTCATATTAAATATAATTATATTATATGTTATTGTTATATATTATTATATATGGTAGATTATTATTATATTAAATCATTGTATATTATAGGAGCCCCCGGTGGCACAATGGTTAAACGCTTGTGCCAGCAGGACTGCTGACTGGATAGGTCAGCGGTTCGAATCCGGGGACAGAGCAGATGAGCTCCCTCTGTCAGCTCCAGCTCCCATGTGGGGACATGAGAGAAGCCTTCCACAAGGATGGTAAAACATCAAACATCTGGTCGTCCCCTGGGCAATGTCCTTGCAGATGGCCAATTCTCTCACACCAGAAGTGACTTGCAGTTTCTCAAGCCACTCCTGGCACGAAAAAAAAGTTATATTACTATTATGTATTATTATTTATATATATCTTTATATAATGCATATTATTATTTTATATGTTGTTATATTAAATTATTTATTTATTTTATTTCATTCACTTATACCCCGCCCTTCTCACCCCGAGGGGGACTCATGGCGGCTTACAGGGAGGGCACAATTAGATGCCCAATCACATAACAAGTAATCCAAAAAATAACAATTCAACACTTAAATTAAAAACATCAATACATAGTAAAATCCTAAAACCTAAAACAATCTCATGTCAGAGTCCATATATCAGAGTCCATAAGTCCGTTCTACTCCGTTAGTCTTTGTCTATTCCCAGGTCCTTGAGTTAATTGACAAAGACCATAAATACCATTATATTAAATATTATATATATTATTGTTATCTATAATTATATATCATTATATATTATTATATTGAATCATATATTATATATTATTGTTAAATAATAACATATCTTATATATTAATTATATAGTTATATTAAATATCTATATTAATTATTATTATTATATATTATTATATTATCCTAAGCTGGCCTTTCCCCTTGCAGAGGGTCCTCCTCTTCCGGAACATGGTTGCCAAGGAGAAGGAGAAACTCGGATTGGTTGAAACCAGCTCTGCCTCCCCACATGTCACCCACATCACCATTCGCCGCTCACGCATGCTGGAGGTCGGTAGGCAGAAGAAATAAGAACATATAATTAATTAATTATTTGTTTATTATTTCAGGCATTTGTACCCCGCCCTTTTCAACTCCCTGGGGGGTACTCAGGGCGGCTTATAATAACATGTATAATAATAATATAATAGATGTTTTCAGAAAAACATCTATTGCTGTTCTATTGACTATTCTAAAGCCTTTGACTGTGTGGATCATAACAAACCGTGGCAAGTTTTTGGTGGTATGGGGATACCAAGCCACCTTGTCTGCCCCCTCAGGAATCTGTGTAACGACCAAGTAGCAACAGTAAGAACTGACCACAGAACAACCGGCTGGTTCAAGATTGGGAAAGGAATACGGCAGGGCTGTCTGCTCTCACCCTACCTATTCAACTTGTATGCAGAACACATCATGTGTTGTGCGGGACTTGACGAATCCAAGGCTGAGGTTAAAATTGCTGGAAGAAACATTAACGATCTTAGATATGCAGATGATACCACTTTGATGGCCAAAAACGAGGCGGAGTTGAGGAGCCCGATAAGCAAGGTGAAAGAAGAAAGTGCAAATGCTGGGTTTCAGTTGAACATAAAAAAAACCCAAAAAACAATATGGCAACTGGACTGATCGATAACTGGCAAATAGAGAGAGAAAACATGGAGGTAGTGACAGGGTTTGTATTTCTAGGTGCAAAGATTACTGCAGACACAGACTGCAGCCAGGAAATCAGAAGACATTTACTTCTTGGGAGGAGATCAATGACCAAGCTCAATAAAATAGTGAAGAGTAGATATCACACTGGCAACAAAGATCTGCATAGTTAAAGCAATAGTATTCCCCGTAGTAACTTATGGATGTGAGATCTGGACCATAAGGAAGGCTGAGCAAAGGAAGAGAGATGTTTTGAACTGTGGTGTTGGAGGAAAATTCTGAGAGTGCCTTGGACTGCGAGAAGATCCAACCAGTCCATACTCCAGGAAATAAAGCCCGACTGCTCATTGGTGGGAAGGATAGTAGAAGCAAAGTTGAAGTACTTTGGCAACATCATGAGAAGACAGGAAAGCTGGGAGAAGAGAATGATGCTGGGGGAAATGGAAGGAAAAGTAGAGGGGCCGACCAAGGGCAAGATGGATGGATGTTATATTTGAAGAGGCTGGATGATCTTGAAGGAGCTGGGGGTGGCCACGGCCAATAGGGAGCTCTGGCCTGTACATACAGGCGGGGTTTGGAGGTGATTGCCCTGGGAATCTGGGAGTTGTAGTTCTCCCTTATCCAGAGAGCACTGCACCCAGCCAAACTTGACAGACAAACCCAACATGGCCAGCTTTGAATACTGGCAGGGTTTGGGGTGAATGAGACATGATTTTGGGAAGTGCAGTTCACCCACATCCTTATGCATTTTCGAATGAGTGCATTCATAAAAGAAAACACCAGCAAAGACTGGCTTTATTTCTAAGAAATGGAGCTACAAATTACTGAACTGATATTACTCTGATGTTTTAAAGTGTCTAATTAGATAATGATATGTTATTATGTTTTTAACTGTTTTTAGCTGGTAAACTCTGTTGTTTGCTCTGGGCTTGGTCCCACGTGTAAGCCGCCCTGAGTCCCTTCGGGGAGATGGTGGCAGGGTATAAAAATAAATTTGTTATTTTTATTATTATCATTATTATTATTATTACCTAACACCGCAAAACAAACAATGCCTTTTTCAAATAACCTGGGCACCGTTAGGTCCCTAAACTAGTATAATATAATAATGGCTATAGTTCTGTATGGATGCAATGCCCAGATGTGGCCATAAGGGGGTGTCATACAGAGATATATCTATATGTGTAATGCCTCTCAATAATTTAGGATGGCTATGAGCAGCTGCGCCAGTTATCACAGAACGCCATGAAGGGAGTCATCCGGGTCAAGTTCGTGAATGATCTTGGGGTTGACGAGGCCGGCATTGACCAAGATGGCGTTTTCAAGGAGTTCCTAGAGGAGATCATCAAGAAGGTCTTTGACCCCGCACTCAACCTCTTCAAGGTGTTATTACTATTATTATTATTATTATTATTATTATTATTATTAATGTTTTCATATATCATTATACTAGATTATTTATAATATTATATCATATTATATCATTATATATTCTTTTTATTATTTTATTATACCATATTATTATGACATTATATATTATATTATTGATCATAACATTATATCATTGTATATTATTTTTCTTACAGCACAACTATTATATTGTTATATTATTTTTATTATTTTATTATCATACTATTGTTTTATTATACCATTATTTTATTTTTGTTACATTACTATATAATATTTTTATTATTTTGTCATTAATTATATTATTATAATTACTGTATTATATTATTTATATTATTAATGCTTTTATTATATTATTTTATATAGTTATATACATATTTATTATATAGTATCATATAATAAATTTATTTTAAATATTTTATTAATATATAATTTTCATACCATTATATTATATTATTTCTATATCATATTGTTATCATACCATTATGTATATTATTTTATTGCATTCTTATATTCTTTTATTATATATTATGTTTATTATATTATCTTTTATTATCTATTATTTCTTCATATTGTTATCATATATTATATTTTTATATTATCATACCTTTATATTATATCATATTATTATCATACTATAATATTATACTATTTTTATTATTATATTTGTATATTATATCATTATAACATATTATCAGCATACTACTATATTATATTAATTTAATTATTATATCATCTGCATACCATTACATTATATTTATTATTATATCACTATTCCCCACAGACTACCAGTGGTGATGAGAGGCTCTACCCGTCCCCGACGTCGTACATCCACGAGAATTACTTGCAGCTCTTTGAATTCGTGGGGAAGATGCTCGGGAAGGCCGTCTACGAGGTAACCTATCATAAAAAAATAATACAATATAATAATATACTGATATGATCGTAATAACAACAATAATATGATATAGTAAGTATAAGGATATATAATGATATAATAAATATAATGATATAACATGATATAAAATAACATGATATAAAAATAATATCACAATAATGATATAATGATATAATAATAAATATAATATGACAATAATATAATGATATAATGCCAATCAATGATTTATTATGGTCTATGACCAGCACACTATAGAATGGGGCACAGGTGCCCAAGGAAGGGAATCACAGTTCCCAAGTAAGTCAGATAAAAAAGCAGATTAAAAACATGTTATAAAAGAGACAGATTAAAAAACAAACTAAACTTACAGTTTAAAGTGCACGTATGAGTCTAAAAGAGGGGGCAGCTAATAGGAGATATCAAACCACTGGGAGGCTCTAAAGAGGGATGAGAGGGGAGCATTTACAGCATTTCAGTTATTACAAATTACTCTAGCTGTATTCCCTGCAGGAAGTTGCCTAGTGGGGTCAGTCATCAACTGTCTAATGTTAATCGCTGCTGCACAGAACTTGGCAGCACTATGGGTTATCGCAGAGCAGGAGTCCGAGAGCAGCAGGAAGGTGTAATAATGATATAATAATAAGTATAACATCTATGTATAAAAGTGTATGTGTGTATGTGGCAGAAGTGTCCACTCACACTGACAGCCTCCCACCTCCACAAACAGCTATAACCCACAGTACCCAGGAAACACCAATGGCCCTCCTTCCAAGGACATTGCAGGTTATAGTGAGCACCATGAACATGTCCAAGAACCCTGCCAGTGTCCTCCGCAAACACCATACTGTCCGCCACCCAAGGAAAGCTGACTGGACGGTAATGGTTTGGGTCGTCCTTTTTTCCCTTCTTGAAGATAGGGACCACATTTGCCCTCCTCCAATCTGCTGGGACTTCTCCCTTTGTCCAAGAACTCTCCAAGATGATTGCCAGTGATTCTGAAATTATTTCCACTAGTTCCTTCAATACTCTTGGATGTAGTCGACCCGGCCCCGGGGACGTGAATTCTTTTAGATAAGCCAGGTATTCCTGGACCAGTTGTTTTCCTATTTGGGGTTGGATTTTCTCTAATCCCTCTTGCTGGGGTTGAGAACGGCTTTCTTTTTATGAGAAGACTGAGGCAAAGAAGACATTAAGTAGCCCTGCCTTTTCCCTATCCCCTGTCAGCATTACCCCATCTTCTCTTCGCAGAGGCCCTATCGCCTCCTTGTTATTCCTTTTTCTACCAGCGTTAGCAAATAAGCCCTTTTGATTGTTTTTAATGTCACTGGCAAGGCTGAGCTCATGTTGCGCTTTAGCCTTTTGAACCTTTTCCCTACAGGAGTTGGTTATTTGTTTGAATTCTTATTTGATGATTTCTCCTTTTTTCCACTTCTTAGCACAGTTAGAAGTTCTTTGGACATCCATTCAGGCTTCTTTGCACTTGTCTTATTTTTTCTCTTTGTTGGCGCTGTTTGCAATTGCGCCTTGAGTATTTCACTCTTGAAAAACTCCCATCAATCCTGAACTCCCTTCTCCTTTAATATCAGCATCCACAGAATGCCACGCAGTATTTCCTTCATTTTTCGGAAGTCAGCTCTCCTAAAGTCCAGAATGCGTGTATGACTTGTCTTAGTTTTGGCCTTCCTTCGTATCACAAACTGCAGGACCACATGGTCACTTGCCCCTAAGGATCCGACCATTTTGACTTTGATCAGGTCCTCTGCGTTTGTTAGGATGAGATCAAGAGTAGCTGACCCCCTTGTTGCCTCTTCTACCTTCTGGACCATAAAATTGTCTGCAAGGCAAGTGAGGACTTTGTTGGACTTCGTACTCTTGACTGATGTCATGATCTCGATCTCATGCCACCCAACTATCCGCCTTTCTGACATAGAGTACATGGCCCCATGGGCCAAAAGGGAGGACAGGCCATACGAACCAGCCATAAAAGTCAATTGCCCCAAGAAAGGGGCTAGCTCCAGGCGTCAGGACTCTTGAGTGATTTATGATATTGTAGCTAGGCCTATATAGACAGGCAGTAGTGCGAGACTCTTGTATTCTGAACAATAAAGACATTGGTATCTGCAGCCCTTGTGCATATCTGTGTGTTCTTTCAGAGAAGACCGATCCACAGCAACACAAGTTGGAACTGAGAAACATTACAGCCGAGTTTATTTTCCAGCAAATGTCGAGATAGTTTAAATTGCCCATGACTAGTATGTTTCTTCTTTGTGCCTGTTTGGTCAACCGTTGCCAAAAGGCTTTGTTGAATTCTTCATCCTGGCTCAGAGGTCTGTAGTAGACACCCACAACGAGATCTTTTTCAGTCCCAGTTCCCTTGATTCTTATCCAGATACTTTCAAGCTGGTTTCCCGGATTTTAGTCTTGCATCTCTTCTGCAACATAACTGTTTTTGACATATAAGGCTAGCTACCCCCCCTCCTCTCCCCCTTTGTTCAGTTTCTGTGAAAGAGGGTATAGCCCTCAATGGCTACATTCCAATGATAGGAATCATTTCACCAGGTTTCAGGGATGGTTTTGTTGGTCATCAGATGCCTGATGACCAACAAAACATACTGGAGGTGTTTGTGGGGGGACCGACCCATCCACATGGGAGTTGTTGTTTACCCTGCACCCAGAGCACTCTGAAACCCACCAATTATGGATCTGGACCAAACATGGCACACAGAACCCTGGTGACCAACACAACATGCTAGAGGTGTTTGTGGGGGGACCGACCCACCTGCATGGGAGTTATAGTTCACCTGGCACCCAGAGAGCATTCTGAAGACCCCAACGGTGGATTTGGAACACAAGTGGCACACAGAACCCTGATGGCCAACAGAACATACTGGAGGGGTTGGGGAAGGAATGACCCACCCGCGTGGGAGTTTAGTTCGCCCTGCATCTGGAGCTCTCTGAAGCCCTTCAATAATGGATCTGGACCAAACTTGGCACACAGATCCAACATGCCAAATTATGAATACAAGTGAAGTTTGGGCGGCGATTACCCTCAGAATCTGGGAGTTGTAGTTCACCTGCATCCAGAGATACTATGACCGCCACCGACAATGGAGCGGGATCAAACTTGGCACAGAGAAGCCCCATGACTAGCTGAACATACTGCAGGGGTTTGTGGGAATTGACCTTCTTTTTGGGAGTTGTAGTTCACCTGCATCCAGAGAGTAGTAAACTGTTGAGATTAATTTCACAATTCAGCAGCAGATCAGTTGCACAACTTCAGTGCTTTCCAGTAGCTTCTTCCTGCACAGTACTGTATTTTCAGTCAACTGCTCCCACAGCCTGCAGTCACTCTGGAACCTTTTACAGACACTTGAGCACATGCCCGGCCATTGTCAGTTTTACCATTGTCTTTTCCCCAGTCTAGATGATATTACAGACTTACCACAGCATACAGTTGTATCTTGTCTTAGCAGACAGGTTCTTTTAATTACATATAGCCTTCGACGAACAACATCACACCACAAGGAGAAATATACACTGTACATGACTTCCTTATATACAATTCTATACAATTACACATAGCAATCACCGATTGGTTCCCAACTCATTGACTCAACCCAGACCCAAGATTACATCATTCACAATCACCTGGACCAGGCCAGAACACATTCCCCAAATGAAGTTCTATATACAGTTAATGCATGACTCAGCATTTCCAATAGAAGCCCATTAGCAGTGCATGACTCAGCTATATTACATTACAGTACCTGTCATAAACCCAGCCAATGTTGGATTTGGACCAAACACAGACCCAACATGGCTATCTGTGCATACAGGTCTGGTTTGGGGAGGATTTACACACGATTCTGGAAACTGTAGTTCACACACATTGTTATGTATTTTCTAATGGGAGCATTCATAAACAACAAAATCAAAGACTCGCTTTTTGTTAATAACTAGTGTTACTGATTAACTAAATGATACTACCTAAAACCCTTTTTCAAATAACCCGGGTCCTGCTGTGTACCCAAGCTAGTATTATTATAATATAACGATAAAATAATAAAATAATGAATATAATACAATGATATATACCATACCATTCTATTTCTGGTCAGGGGATCGTGGTGGACGTGCCTTTTGCCTCCTTCTTCCTCAGCCAGCTGCTTGGCCACCATCACAGCCTCTTCTACAGCTCAGTCGATGAACTCCCTTCCCTGGATTCAGAATTCTACAAAAACCTCACCTCCATCAAGGTGCCATTATTATTATTAGTTATATTTGTTATTATTTATTATATCATCATTGCTTTAATAATGTTGTTGTTCATTCGTTCAGTCGTCTCCGACTCTTCGTGACCTCATGGACCAGCCCACGCCAGAGCTCCCTGTCGGCCGTCACCACCCCCAGCTCCTTCAAGGTCAGTCCAGTCACTTCAAGGATGCCACCCATCCATCTTGCCCTTGGTCGGCCCCTATTCCTTTTGCTTTCCACTTTCCCCAGCATAATTGTCTTCTCTAGGCAAAGTCTCCTCATGATGTGGCCAAAGTACTTCAACTTTGTCTCTAGTATCCTTTCCTCCAATGAGCAGTCGGGCTTTATTTCCTGGAGGATGGACTGGTTGGATCTTCTCGCAGTCCAAGGCACTCTCAGAACTTTCCTCCTGCTTTAATAATATTTATTATTAATGTTATTATATTTCGTATATTAGGATTATTATATTTATTATATTTATTCTTTTATTTATACTTTCATTATTATTGTTATGAAATAACATTATTATAATGATTATTGTTGTTGTTAGGGGAACCCTGGTGGTGCAGCGGGTTAAACTGCTGAACTTGCTGACCAAAAGGTTGGCGGTTCGGATTCAGGGAGCGAGGTGAGCTCCTGCTGTTAGCCCTAGCTTCTGCCAACCTAGCACTCTGAAAACATGCAAATGTGAATAGATCAATAAGTACTGCCTTGGTGGGAAGGTAATGGCGCTTGGTGCACCGTTACCTTCCTACCAGAGTGGTACCTATTGATCTACTTGTATTTCCATGTTTTCAAACTGCTAGGTTGACAGAAACTGGGGCTAGCAACAGGAGCTCACTCTGCTTTCCAGATTTGAACAGCCTTTCAGTTAGCAGCAGCTCAGTGGTTTAACCTGCTACACCACCAGGGGGCCTTATTTATTATTATTATTATTATTATTATTATTATTATTATTATTATTATTATTATACTAGCTGTCCCCTGCCACGCATTGCTGTGGCCCCATCTGTGTATATGTGTTTTTGTGTATGTGTTTATTTGTGTATATGTGTATATATATGTTTTGCGCATGCGTTGTAATGTAATTTTTGTTTTTTGACTTTTTAAGTCTCTTCTGCTATGTTTTTCAGTATTTTTATGAGTGATGGTCACTTGGCCTGATAGGTATATTGCGTCCAAATTTGGTGTCAATTCGTCCAGTGGTTTTTGAGTTATGTTATTTATATAGATGGATGCAGTGCTAGACACATTCCACAAGGGGGCAGGATAGAGATAGTTCTATAGTTGTGCGTTACTATTATTATTATTTGAAACACAACAAGATGAGTCCACAGCAGACACTCTGCTGGCTGTTGTATTGGATCACACATCGGACATTACCCAAGTGTCTAGGACTGTGTGATGTATTGGCGAATAATGCATGCAGATCCCAATTAGGTGGCCTTCTGCAGCTGGTAGATGGTAATCTTGTCAGCGCCGATTGTGTTTAAGTGCATGCCAAGGTCTTTAGGCACTGTATCCAGTGTGCCAATCACCACTGGGACTACCTTGATTGGCTTGTGCCAGAGTCTTTGCAGTTTGATCTTTAAATCCTCGTATCGTGTCAGCTTTTCCAGTTATTATTATTTGAAACATAACAAGATGAGTCCACAGCAGACACTCTGCTGGCTGTTGCATTGGATCACACGTCAGACACTTCCCAAGTGTCTAGGACTGTGTGAAGTATTGGTGAATAATGCGTGCAGATCCCAGTAAGGTGGCCTTTTGCAGCTGGCAGATGATAATTTTATCAGCGCCTATTTTGTTTAAGTGCAGGCCAAGGTCTTTAGGCACTGCACCCAGTGTGCCGATCACCACTGGGACCACCTTGACTGGCTTGTGCCAGAGTCTTTGCAGTTTGATCTTTAAATCCTCATATTGTGCCAGCTTTTCCAGTTGTTTCTCTACAATCCTGCTGTCACCTGGGATTGCGACATCAACGATCCATACTTTTTTTTTAACACGATTGTGAGGTCATGAGTATTATGCTCCAAAACTTTGTCTGTCTGAATCCAGAAGTCCCAGGGGAGTTTGGCGTGTTCATTCTCTGTAACTTTTTCCGGCTTGTGATCCCACCAGTTCTTTGTCGCAGGTAGATGGTCTTTGTGGCACAAGTTCCAATTAATCATCTGAACAACGTTGTGCCTCTGCTTGTAGTCTGTCTGCGCAATGTTCTTGCAGCACATGAGGATGTGGTCTATTGTTTCATCTGCTTCCTTGCAGAGTCTACACTTGGGATCTGTTATCGACTTTTCAATTCTGGCTTTGGTGGCATTGGTTCAAACGGCTTGTTCTTGGGCTGCCAGAATCAGGCCCTCCGTCGTCTCCTTTTTCAGAGTTCCATTTGTGAGCCACAGCCATGTTTTTTCTTTGTCAATTTGGCTCTCCATTTTTGCTTGAAACTGTCCATGGAGAGCCTTCTTTTGCCAGTTTTCTCTTCTGCTTTGGATTGTGTTTTCACTCTTTGTCTCTGGCACTTGAAGCAGTTGACTACTATTGACTTCCCTCACTGTTGGTTCTTGACTGCCTTTCACATAATCTGCCAGTGTGTGTTTCTCTTCTTCTACCGTTTGTTTCACTTGCAGAAGCCCTCTCTCTGCCTCCTGATTTTCTGGGCAGGTCAAGTCTGTCGATGACATCTCTACGCGGGTGTAATGAGTAGTGGGCTGTCATCAGTTTCCTTGTTTTTCTGTCCAGATCATCCAGCTCTGCTTGTGTCCACTTCACAATCCCAGCAGTGTATCTAATGACGGGGATGGCCCAGGGGTTGAGAGCCTTGATCGTATTTCTGCCATTTAATTTGCTCTTCAAAACCTTTCTGACTCTTTGGATATATTCTTTGCTGACCACATTTTTCACATGCCCATGCTTGATATTGTCCACTTGTAGTATGCCCAGATATTTATAGGCTTCAGGCTGATTGCACTTTATGGTTTGTCCATATGCCCTCGCTGTGTGTAATTTTCCCTTTCTTTAATGCCACTGTGGCACATTTGTCTAGGCCGAACTCCATACTGATGTCAGTGCTGAAGATTCGATTTCAGCTTCTGATTTTCCATAAAGCTTTAGGTCATCCATGTACAGCAAGTGAGAGCTTTTTGGTGAATTTCTTGTTATTTGGTAGCCTAGGTTTGTTTTCTGTAGAATTACTGACAGTGGGATCAGTGCAATAATGAACAGCAGTGGTGACAGTGAGTTGCCCTGGAAAATAATAATAATAATAATAATAATAATAATAATTATTATTATTATTATTATTATTATTATTATGTGGATGTAATGCTCAGAGGCAGCCATGAGGGGGCAGCATATGGATAGAAAGGATCAACTCCATACCTATGTTATTCTCTTCTTTCTCCTTTTTTAGCGTTATGACGGTGATGTCAGCGACTTGGGCCTGACGCTCTCTTATGATGAAGATGTCATGGGTCAGGTATTATTATTTATATTTGTTATTATATACATTAATTATAATTATTATATGCATTTAAATCTATGCAACATCACATTAATTCTTCTCTACTTCCTTCTGTTAGCTCGTTTGCCACGAACTCATTCCAGGTGGGAAGACCATCCCCGTTACGAACGAGAACAAGTAAGTTTGGAAATAGGAAGTCCCACCTCCAATTCCTCCTCGCTTACTGTTTCTGAATACAACCCCTAGGAGATCTACTTTCTCCGAATCTGAAAGGACGTCCTCCTTTGGAAACAGGAAGTCCCACCTCCAATTCCTCTTTATTTCTTGTGTCCCTATACAACTCCTAGAAGGCTTACTTCCGCTCTTCTGCAGCTTGGAGAGTAAGGACTTGATTTGGAAACAAGAAGTGAGGGGGTGGGATTTCCTGTTTCCAAAGGAGGACGTCCTTTCAGATTCGGAGAGCTCAGAGCTACTTCACCTGCTTGGAGAAGAATGCCTCCTGTTGGAAACAGGAAGTTCCACCTCCAATTCCTCACTTCCTGTTTCCATATATGTTCCTTAGAAGTTCTACTTCCTCCCTTCTCCAGTTCTGAAGGAAAGCAGAAGGTCCTGCCTCCTTCTTACTTCCTGTTTTGAAAGGAATCCTTCCTCTCCAAGCTGGAGAAGGGAGCAAGTAGGTCTTCTAGGGGTCAGATATAGAAACAGGAAGAGGGAAGGAGGAGGCGGGACTTCCTGTTTTCAAAGGAGGCCTTTCTCTCAGAGTGGAGAAGGGTGGACATAGCTCTGAGCTCTCCAGTTCGAAGAGGAAGGCCTTCTTTGTGAAACAGGAAGTCTCACTTCATCCTCACTTCCTGTTTCCAAAGGAAGACTTCCTTTCAGATTTGGAGAACGTAGAGCTACTTCCTCCCTTCTCAGGTTTGGTGAAGAAGTCCTCCTTTGGAGACAGGAAGTCCCCTTTGGGAGACAGGAAGGCCTGTCTCCTGGTCCTTCCACTCACTTCCTGTTTGCTCCCTTCCTGTTGCAGGATCAGCTACATCCACCTGATGGCACACTTCCGGATGCACACGCAGATCAAGAGCCAGGCATCCGCCTTCATTGGGGGCTTCCGCTCCATCATCCGCCCTGACTGGATCCGCGTCTTCTCTGCTCCTGAGCTCCAGCGTCTCATCTCCGGAGACAATGCACAGATCGACCTCGAGGACCTCAAGTGAGTGCAGAGAATGATGATGGGGATGAGGAGGAGGAGGATGAAAAGAATAATGATAATTATAATATGACCAAGCGCAGATCGACCTCTAGGGCATCGAGTGAGCAATTGGATTGGGAAGCAGAAGGAGGGTAAGGATTATAATAATAATGAAAATAATAATGAAAATAATAATAATAATAATAATAATAATAATAGTAGTAGTAGTAGTAGAACAACAACACCACGAAGATTGACCTTGGGGACCTCAAGTGAGGAATGAGAATGGGAAGCATAAGGAGGGATAAGGATGATAATAATAATAATAATAATAATAATAATGAAAATAATCATTATAATTATAATAATATAACAACACAGACATCGACCTTGGGGGCCTTAAGTGTGAAATGGGAATGGGAAGGAGGGATAAGGATAATAATAATTAGAAATAATGGAAAATATTGATAACAATTGTAATGATTAAATGATTATAATAATAATAATGAAAATAATTATTATAATTCTAATAACAATAGAAATCATAATAAAAATGATAATAAATTGAAAAAATAAATAAATTTTTAAATGATATAAAAATAGAATAGAATTAAAATATAATATAATAAAATAAATAGCAAATAAATAAATGAAATAAGTAAAACAATAATAAAACAATAAAAATGAACATTGTTGTGTAACAATACATATATCTAACTTGACATTATTGCTCAATAATAATATTTATTTCTTACTCGACATTGGTCTCTGAGAGGATACATAATAATAATAAATAAAATATAAAATATATTGTTTTTATTATTATTTCAGGAAGCACACAGTCTACTATGGGGGCTTCCACGGGAGCCACCGGGTCATCCTGTGGTTGTGGGACATCCTGGCCAATGACTTCTCTCCCGATGAAAGAGCCATGTTTCTCAAGGTGAGTGGAGGAGATGGCCATCTGCCTGGAAGGTTTTCGTTGGGCTCCTACCCATATATAAAATCGACACCATTTCCTTCGTATTCCCAGTTTGTGACCAGCTGCTCCCGTCCACCGCTCCTGGGATTTGCCTACCTCAAGCCCCCTTTCTCCATCCGCTGTGTTGAAGTTTCAGATGATCAGGTAGGTTATTATTATGAATAATATATTTATTAGTATATTATTTATTATATTAATATAGGTTACATATATTTCATTATTATATAATAAATATTTATTACATTTATTGTTATGAATTATGGGGAGATAAAGCAGGGTATGAATAAATATAATAATATGTTTATTTTATTTTTATTATATATTATTATATTTTTATTACATGTTTAGATTATTTATATTATAATGTTATATTTATATTGATTATATTATCTATATTTCCATTATTACAATTATTACATATATTATTTATATCATGAAATAAATATTGATAATATTTATTATTATATTTATTTATATTTCTATTATTACCATGATATCTTAATATTACATATATTATATTATTATATCATATAATAAATATTTACAATATTTAATATATTTTCATTATTATATAATTATATTGATTTTTATTATATTATATTAACTATTATTTTCCTTGTTACTATATTATATATTTATATTTATATTATGTCTTTTTTATATTTGTTATTATATTATTTTATTATTACTATATTTATTTATTTTTATTATTAATATTATTATTATATTGATGGAGGTGCTCTTACATTGTGTGATACAGGACACGGGGGACACACTGGGGAGCGTTTTGCGGGGCTTCTTTGCGATCCGAAAGCGGGAGCCAGGGGGCCGCCTGCCCACCTCCTCCACCTGCTTCAACCTGCTCAAGCTGCCCAACTATGCCAAGAAGGCCCTCCTCCGAGAGAAGCTGCGCTACGCCCTCACCATGAACACCGGCTTCGAGCTCTCCTGATGCCACTCGCGCATTAAACACAGCCTGCACAGCCTATGCCTATGCCATCTTTCCTTTGGGAAATAACAGTGGGGAAAGGCTGTGCCGTGTAGGTAGGCAAGAAGGGCAGTAATATCTAGCTACTCCAAAAGGATATTTACTATTATTTATATTATATTGTTATTATTTTATTCCTATTTATAATTCTAAGGTAGAGAGGAAGGACGGTAATACCCGTATTATTGGTTTATTTATTATTATTTTAATAATACTATATTATTATTTTATATTATTACTATTTATAATTATAAGGTAGGCAGGAAGGGCGCTAATACCTGGCTACTCCGAATTTATATTATTATATATTATTATTATATTATTGGAGCCCCTGGTGGTGCAGCGGATTAAACTGCTGAGCTGCAGAACTTGCTGACTGAAAGGTTGGTGGTTTGAATCCGGGGAGCTGGGTGAGTTCCTGCTGTTAGCCCCAGCTTCTGCCAACCTAGCACTTTGAAAATGTGAGATCAACAGGTACCGCTCCTGCGGGAAGGTAATGGCGCTCCATGCAGTCATGCTGGCCACATGACCTAGGAGGAATCTATGGATAATGCTGGCTCTTAGAAATGGAGATGAACACCAACCCCCAGAGTTGGACACGACTAGACTTAATGCCATCAGATACCTTTACCTATTATAGTATTGCTATTTATATTTATTATATTACAATTATCATATATTCCTATTACATTATTATATGGATTCTTATTAAATTATATCAAATTATATTATTATATATTACTATGATATTATTACATGGATTATTATTATTACTAGCTTGGGACCCCAGCGTTGCCCGATTTATTTGAAAAAGTGTTTTTTTTTAATTGTCCAAAATGCATAAGGTTGTGGAAGAACTAGAACTCACATCATGCCAGGTTAACCCTGAAAAACTTCATCAGTACTTAAAGTTTGTTATGTTGGGTAAGTTTGCTCTAGATGCAACATCAGTGGGGTTCAGTGTGCTCTCTGGCTGTAGGGTAAAGTGTAACTCCCATTATGGTGAGCCAGTCCCCTCACACCCCTCCCGTAGGTTGAGTTAGTCATGGGGGTTCTGTGTGCCAATTTTGGTCTAGGTCCATCATCGGTTGAAGTCAGTTTCTCTGGTTGTGGGTGAACTACAACTCCCAGAAAGGAAGGTCAGTACCCCCCCCCCCCCCAAGTAATCAAATTTCAGCTTATCAGGAATGTGTGCCAAGTTTGGTCCAGATCCATTGGTGTTTGGGTTCACGTTGCTCTCTGGATGTAGGTGAATTACAACTCTCTGAAATTAAGACCTCCAGTATTTTTTGCTGGTCATGGGGCTCTGTGTGCCAAGTTTGGTCCAAATCCATGTTTGGTGGAGTTCAGAGTGCTCTTAGATTGTCCATAAGTATTCAGTTTTGGGCATATCAAGTATGCATTCCAAATATGGTCCAGATCTATCATTGTTTGGGTTCATGGTGCTCTCTGGATGAAATACAACTTCTCTAAATCCCTTCAAAGACCTGTATGTTTTGTTGCTCATGGGGGTTCTGTGTGCCAAGTTACTTCCAGGTCCATCGTTGGTGCAGTTCAGAGTGCTCTTAGATTGAAGGCGAATTATACATCTCAGGACCTACAACTCCTATAAATCATGGTGAATTCTCCCCAAACCTCTCTAGTATGTTCAGTTGCTGATCAATTTCTCTTTGCTGTTTGCCATAGAAAAGAATAGGAAAGGGTTAAGGAAGAGGCAGTGGGCGGGATCATGCAGATTCCACACCAAAGGAGAGTCAGAAACACTGGTATGCCTGAATCTAGAATTGTCCCCGTATAAAAACCTTCGCTTAGGTGGTGGGCAGTTCGCTGTTTGAGAAGGACATTGGCAGGGCTCTTGGACATGTTCATGGCACTCGCTATAACCTGCAATGTCATTGGAGGGAGGGCCATTGGTGTCTCCTCAGCTGATTGTGGAGGCGGGAGACTGTCTGTTTAAGTGGGCACCCCGGCCACACACACATACATATTTTCACTTTTGTTATGTGTATAGATAGGCAGGAAGGACACTAATACCTACTCCAAATGGATTATTTATTACTATTTTATTTTATTATTATATATTTTATTATTACTATTTATAATTATAAGGTAGAGAGGAAGGGCGGTAATACCTGGCTACTCCAAATTCATTTATTGTGGGTCAAACCCTGCCAGTATTCATAGTTGGCCATCTTTGGTCTGTGTGCCAAGTTCATTCCAGAACCATCATCTGTTGGGTTCAGTGCTCTCTGGATAAGGGTGAACTATAACTGCCAGGTTCCAAGGTAAACTCCCTCTAAACCCCACCAGTTTACCATGTTGGGTCTGTGTGCCAAGTCTGGTCCAGATAGGTCATCGGCTGGGTTTAGTGCGTTCTGAATGTGGGAGAACTACAACTCCCAGATTCCTGGATCAACTTCCTCTGAACCCCTCCAGTCGGTTGTATGTGTGAAGTTTGGTTCAGATCCATCACCTGCTGGGTTCAGTGTTCTCTGAAAATGGGTGAACTATAACTCCCAGGTTCCAAGGTCAATCACACCAACCTCATCAGTATTCACAGTTGGCCATGTTGGGTCTATGCGCCAAGTTTGGTCCAGATCCATCATCGGCTGGGTTCAGGGCTCTCTGGATAAGGGTGAACTATAACTCCCAAAAACAAAGGTAATCCCCCCCCCCCCCCAAAAAAAAACTTCTCCAGCATGTTCAGTTCATCATGGGGTTTCTCTGTGCCATGTTTAGGTCCTGGTACATTGTCGTGGGGGGGGGGGGTCACAGTATCTCTGGAAGCAGGTGAACTACAACTCCCACACATCAAGGTCAATTCCCTCCAAACTCCTGCACTATGTTCAGTTGCTCATGGAGTTTCTCTGTGCCAAGTTTAGTCCAGTTTGGTCATTCCTGGGGGTCGCAGTAGTCTGTTGAAGTCAGATCCAAAGCACATGAGGTACTGCAAATTCCATCATCCATGGTCAGTTCTCCCCCAAACTGCACCAGGGTGTAAAGTGGGTCATAGAGAAGTCTGTGTGCCAAGTGTGGCCCAGGTCTGTCATTCATGGGGTTGCAGTGGTCTCTGGAAGTGAGTGAAGGTACTGCAAATATCATCATCCATGGTCCATCCTCTCCCAAACTGCTGCAGCACATAAAGTGGGTCACAGGGTGTCTGTGCACCCAAACTTGGTCTGTCATCTGTGGGGGTTGCAGTGGTCTGTGGGAACCAAATCAGATGAAGTGTTCTTTGATTGCTGGTGAACTTTACATCCCAGTAACTACAACATCCAAATGTGAAGGGCAATTCTCCCCAAAACCCACCAGTATTCATATTTGGCCATATTGGGTTTGCGAGCCAAGTTTGGTCCAGATCCATCTTTCTTTGGGTTCACAGTGTTTTCTGGATACAGGTGAACTAACAACTCTTATGAATCAAGATGAATCCCCCGCCCCCCAAACCAATTTTCCATTGCTCATGGAGATTCTGTGTGCCAAATGTGGTCCAGGTCCATTGTCGGTGGGGGTCACAGTGCTCTGTCTTGATGCAGGGTGAACTGTAACTTCCATCATGTTGAGTCAGTCCCCCAAACCCCTCCAGTGTGTTCAGTTTCTGATCAATTCTGTTCTGTTTGCTGGGTGCCATAGAAAATAATGTGAAAGGGTTAGGCAGTGGGTGGGGTCATGCAAATTTCACACCAATGGAGAGAGTCAGAAACACTGGGATGTCTTTGGTGGAGGAAACACATAAAAACTATGATGAAATTTTCCCCATATGAAAGCCTTCACTTGGGTAGTGGGCAGTATGGTGTTTGTGGAAGAGATTGGCAGTGCTCTTGGACATGTTCATGGCGCTCTCTATAACCTTCAATGTGATTGGAAGGAGGGCCTTTGGTGTCTCCTGAGTAATGGGAGCTATAGCTGTTTGTGGAGGCAGGAGCCTGTCTGTAAGTGGACACCCCAGCCATATACACACACATACATAATTTCACTTTTATTATATGTATAGATAGATAGACGATAGATTATTATTCTAATATTTTAAGGCCAGAGAATGGAGTTGGGTTAAGGCAGCACTATATAGACAAAAAGGCAACACAGCAATACCTGACTACTCCAAATGGAATTCAGTATGTCATAATATTAATTTATTTTCACAGTTTCTTCTTTCCGTACATAAATTAATTCCTTCTTCCCTTCCTGCTGGGCAGCAAAGCGAGCCAAGACAAAGAGGTAGTCGCTCAGCCTGAAAAAGCATTATAAGACTATGTATTATTATTATTGTTATTATTCTATTAATTATAACAATTGATTATTATTTACCTGTTGAGGTATTTGGCCACGTTGCCATCCGCTTCCCCAGCTTTCACCAAAGGGACAACCCTAAGGATTTAAAATATAAAATATATTTTAAATATATATTTAAAAGCAAAGATAGACTCTAATGTATACAGTAAATATATAATTATATATTTAAATATATATAACTTATTTAAAATACATTTTAAATAAATATATAATAATATGAAGTAAAATATACTTTTAATATATATTTTAAAACTTAAAATGTATTTAAAATAAAATATGAAATATTTTAAATCTATACATCTCTCTATGTTTCTAGACACATAATAAAAGTGAAAATCTGTGTATGTGGCAGGGGTGTCCACTTACACAGACAAGCTCCTGCCTTCACAAACAGCTATAACCCACAGAGCTGAGGAGACACCAAAAACATTCCCTCCAGTGACATTGCAGGTTATAGTGAGTGCCAAATCCCAGTGTTCTTTTCTCTCTCAATTGGTATGGAATTTTCATGACCCCACCCTCTCCATCTCCCTTAAGCCTTCCCTACCCTTTTCAATGGCACACAGCAAACAGAGGAATTGATCAGCAACTGAACAAGAGGTTTGGGGAAAATTCACCATGATTTAAAGGAGTTGTAGTTCACCTACATCCAGAGAGCACTGTGAACCCAACCAAGGATGGATCTGGACCAAACTATAGGACTTGTAGTACCTCACTCACTTCCAGGGACCACTGCAACCCCCACGAATGATGGACTTGGACCAAACCTGGCGCACAGACACCCCCCCCCCCTCACCATGACCAACAGAACATACTGGAGGCATTTGGAGGAAATTGACCTTGATTTATGGGAGTTATAGTACACCTGCATCCAGAGAAACTGACCTTACCAACATTGGACCGGGACCAAACTTGGCACAGAAAAACCCCATGACCAACTGAACATACTGCAGGGGTTTGGGTGGAATGAACCATGACTTTGGGAGTTGTAGTTCACCCTTATCTAGAGAGCACTGAACCCAGCAGATGATGGATCTGAACTAAATTTGGCACACAGACCCAACATGGCCAACTGTGTGTATACAGGCGGGGTTTTGGGGTGAATGACACACAATTTTGGGAATTGCAGTTAACCCACATCCTTATGCATTTTGTAATGGGAGCATTCATAAAATCAACATGAAAGAATGGCTTTTTCCTAATAAATAGTGTAGTGTTACAGATTACCTAAGTGATATGACCTAATACCCCAAAAGAAACAATGCCTTTTTCCAACAACGCAGGCACTGCTGGGTCCACAAGCTAGTATAGTCAAGAAATCCTATAATCTTTATAGTCAATATATAATTATACAGTATATTCAAATACATATTAATTTATTCATTATCTATCTATATATCTATATCTATCTGTATAATATACAATATAATTTTAAAAGCGAAGAAATACTCTGTATGTATAAACATATAATCAATATATTTAAATATATATTTAAATTAATATTTTAAATATATTTAAAATTAACATAGAAAAATAATATAAAATATATATTTCAAATCAAATAAATATGATAATCTATATATTAAACATATGTTATATATATATATATCTCCCCCTCACCGTCTTTCGGCTCGACGGCAAACGGCTCTGGAAAAATGGAGGGCGGCTGCGGTTTTTCCTCCTGACTATAAAATATAAGTATAAAAAATATAGAAATAACACGTTCAATTAAGAAGGTAATATTTTATGCATAATAAAAATAAATAAATGCAATGAAAAGACAGCAAAAGATACATTAAAATAATAATGTAAAATAATAAATAGATATAATACAAAATCTATACACATATTAAAAGTGAAAATATGTATGTTTGTGTGTGGCTGGGGTCCCCACTTCCACAAACAAGCTCCCACTTCCACAAACTATAGCTCCTACTACTCAGGAGACACCAATGGTCCTCCCTCCAATGACATTGTGGCATTTGCATGACCCCCACTTCCTCCTACTTAACCCTTTACTATTCTTTTCTATGGCACACAGCAAACAGGGAAATTGATCAACAACTGGACATGCTAGAGAGGTTTGGGGAGAATTCACCATGGTTTATAGGAGTTGTAGGTCCTGGGATGTTTACTTCACCTGCAATCTAAGAGCACTCTGAACTCCACCAACAATGGACCTGGAACTAACTTAGCACACACAACCCCCATGACCAACAAAACATACTGGAAGTCTTTGGGGGGATTTATAAGAGTTGTAGTTCACCTACATCCAGAACATACTATGTTTTTATGTATCTGGCAGGCGATGTTTCTCTGCTCTCTGATTGGCTGCCATTTCCACAGGCCACTGCGAGCCCCTTGAATGACAGATCAGGACTAAACTCGGCACAAAGAGCGCTGGTGACCAACATAACATAGAGGATGGGTTTTGGGGGGACTGACCCACCTGTGTGGGAGTTATAGTTTACCCTATGTCCAGAGAGCATTGTGAACCCCAGCAGTGATGGATTTGGACCAAACTCGGCAGACAGATCCCTCCCCCCACCATGACCCACTTTACATCCTGGTGCACATTGGGAGAGGATGGACCGTGGATTATGGGATTTGCAGTACCTTCACACACTTCCACAGACCACTGCGACCCCCATGAATGACAGACCTGGACCAAACTGGTCACACAGACTCCCCATGACGAACAGACGAAACTTGGCACAGAGTAGCCCCATGACCAACTGAACATACTGTAGTACTGAACCCAGCCGATGTAGGGTGAAGACTTAGCACACAGAAGCAACATGCCTGCTATGCATTATGCAAAAAGACGAGGTTTGGGGGAGTTTGGCCTTGATCTGGCAGTTATAGTTCACGCTTATCCAGAGAGCACTGAACCCAGCCATTTCCACAGACCTCTGTGATCTCCATAAATGACGGATCAGGACCAAACTCGGCACACAGAACCTTGATGACCACCATAACATACTGGAGGGGTTTGGGGTAACCCACCCACGTGCGAGTTATAGTTCAGCCTGCATGCAGAGAGCATTGTGAACCCCACCAATGACAGACCTTGACCAAACAAGGCAGTCAGACCCCCCCCCCCCATGACCCACTGTATGTCCTAGTTTGGTTTGGCAGACATTGGACCACAGGTGATGGGATCTGCAGTACCTTCACTCACTTCCAGAGACCACTGTGACCACCATGAATGACAGACCTGGACCAAACTTGGCACACAGACTTCCTATGGCAACAGAACATATTGGGAATAATGAACTTGGCCGACGTCAGATCCGGACCAAACTTTGCTCACAGACCCAACGTGGCCAATTGTGGATAGTGCTCGGGTTTGGGGATGTCTGGCCCACAATTCTGGGAATTGTAGTTCACCCACATCCTTATGTGAATCCAAACACTGATGGATCTGTACACATACCCGATATGCCGAAATTTGATTACTGGAGGGGTTTGGGGGGAAGTGGCCTTCCTTTCTGGGAGTTGTAGTTCATCCACAACCAGGGAAACTGTGACCTCCACTAATGATGGACTTGGACTAAACTTGGCATACAAAACCCCCATGACTAAATCAACCTACTGGAGGGATTTGAGAGGACTGACTCACCATAGTGGGAGTTGTAGTTTATCCTACAGCCAGAGAGCACACTGAACCCCACCCATGATGCATACAGAAAGCAAACTTGCCCAACATAGCAAACTTTAAGTACTGATGGAGTTTTTTCGGGGTTAACCTGGCATGATGTGAGTTGTAGTTCACCTACAACCGAATGCATTTTGTACAATTTAAAAAATCCTTTTTCAAATAAACCAGGTAATGCTGGGGACCCAACTAGTTTAGAAATAAATATAACATAACATACAGTAAATTAAAATAATAAAATATAATACATATAATTAATATAAAATTAAAAACATACCGGCAAAATGAATGACTGCAGGGGAGGAAGCCGATCAGTGTATCCATCGATCCATTTTTCCAGCTCTGAAACCGGCTTTTCGTCAAAGCTAGTTCGTTCTGGGGGAGGTAATTTATCCCTAATCAATTCCCGTTATTATTATTATTTTAATTTAATTGTTATATTTAATTATTTTAATTACTTAAATGAGCCTCTCGGGCCGACGAGACAGGGGTCGCGATGTTGGCACCAGCATCTTGCAGCCTGCATTGAACCTATACAGATATAGACTTATATAATATGAAAAATAATATGAAAAAATCTTTTAAAATACCAAACCCAGAAATTAATCTTAAAAAATGAAAAAATCTGAAATATAGTCTGAAAAACAACTAGAAAAAACATAAAAAGAATCTGAACAATATAAACAAAATCTAAATGAAAACAACACCAAAATAAATTAATGAATTAATCTGAAATATAATTTGAAAAATAAATATGCAAAATAATATAAATAAATTCAATAAAATAAAATAATGTGAAAATTATTTCATTATTTAGGAAAATCTTAAAATAATATGGAAAAATATTAATAAACTCACCTTATGAAGTTCTTCTTCTGCAAAAGAGTGACCTCCTTCCTTCCCAAATTCAGAACTCAATCTAAATTAAAATTATTATTATTTATTTATTTTTATCCTGCTAGGGATGTTTATTTTTATGTATTCTTAAAATATATTTACTGAAACATTATATTAAAATAAATATATATAGCAAATATTATATTTATTTTAATTTATATATTATATTGATTGAATAGAATACCCAATGGCTGAACTGAGTTCGTCCAAAGTACCCAAAGCATCAAATATCCAGTCGTCCTTTGGCCTCCGTTCCCCAGTAAATGTGCTGGAAAAACCTAAATAATAATAATAATAATATAAACATAAACAACAACAATAATGTAAACATAATAAGCACATAAATAATATTAAAATCGATACACATAATAAAATTGAAAATGTGTATGTGGAGGAGGTGTAATTACACAGGCTACCGTTTCCACAAACATCTGTAACCTCCACCATTCAAGAGACACAAATGGCCATTGCAATGTAAATTGCAGGGTTACAGTAAGCGCCACATCCCAGTGTTCCCTTCTCTCTCCATTGGTGTGCCTTTCCTATGACACACAGCAAACAGGAATTGATCAGCAATTGAAGAAGAGGTTTGGGAATAATTCACCATGATTTATAGCAGTTGTAGTTTACGTAAATCCTGAGAGAACTGTGAACCCAACCAAAGATGGATGTGGACCAAACTTGCCATGGATGATGGGATTTGCAGTACCTTCACTCACTTCCAGAGAGCACTGAGACCCCCACGAATGACGGACCAGGACCAAACTTGGCACACAGACCCCCCATAACCCACTTAACGTCCTAGTGTGGTTTGGGGGAGGATGGACCACGGATGATGGGATTTGCAGTACCTTCACTCACTTCCAAAGGCCACTGAGACCCCCATGAATGACGGACTGGGACCAAACTTGGCACACAGAGCCCCCATGACCCACGTCCTGGTGCAGTTTGAGGGATAATGGACTATAGACGATTGGGTTTGCAGTACCTTCACCTGATTCAACCTCCAACATACACAGAAAACTGTGACCCCTCACAAATGACAGACCTGGACCAAACTTGGCACACAGACTCTCCATTACCAATAGAACATACTGAGATGTTTGGGGAAAATTGACCTTGATTTATGAGAGTTATAGTTCACCATCTATAGAAACGATGACCCCCAAAGACAATGGATCTGGACCAAACTTGGAACAGAGAAGCCCCACAACCAACTGAACATACTGCAGAGGTTTGGGGGCTTGACCTTGATTTTGGGAGTTGTAGTTCATCGTTATCTAGAGAAAAATGAACGCAGCTGACGTCAGATCTGAACCAAACTTGGCACACAGAGCCCTGGTGACCAAGATAACATACTGGAGGGGTTTGGTTTTTTTTTGGGGGGGGGGGGGGGTGGGGGTGGAATGAGCCACCTGCGTGGAAGTTGTAGTTCACCCTACATCCAGAGATATTACCAAACTTCCCAAAACAAACAATGCCTTTTTCAAATCACCCAGGCATTGCCAGGCCCCCAAGCTAGTAATATAATTTTTAAAAATTATACATACACACACACCTATATAGATAGAGAGATTATAAATGGGAATATAAATAGGAATATGAATAAGAATAGGTCAATGATAAATAATACAAATATTAAGTTATATATGTATATATGTAGACATACAGATAAATAATATAAAGGATACAAATAAATAAGATTATTAATAATAATAGGAATATAAGAATAAGAAATTTGATATATAGATAGATAAATAGTATAAATCATATAATATAAATATATAATAATATAAATAATAAAAATATTGCAAATAAAGGAGAAACAAAGAAAAGTAGACATAAATAATACAGATAAACAATCATATAAATAAATAATATAACTATAATATAATCCTGACCTGTGTCCCCTGTCTTGGTGTAGATCTTGAGTTTGGCTTCCTGCCTGCAAAAGCAGGGGGAAAGGGTCATTGCGCTCTCTGCACATGTTCACAGGCAGCCTTGTCTCCCCCCCGCGCATTACCTGGGCTTCTCCCCTCCCTCGTGGCGGTTCCTGATCCCAAAGTGAGCCGCCAACGCCCTTTTAAAACAAACGCGAACTCCGAAAAGACCCATCTGATTCGCCATTACGGAGAAAGAGTGGAAACGCTTTTTTTCCGGTAAAGTTTGTCCCTTCAGGGCCGCCGTGAGGGGGCGGGCCTGATGGGGAGACGCCAACCACGCCTACCTATCGCCTCATTGGTCGCGTGAGGCCCAAAAGAAAGGCGCTCAGCCAATCGGCGCGAGAAGTAAATGTGGCGCCCCTCTCCCATTAAGATAAAACGAGAAGCCGGAGTTTTCGGAAGCAAAGCCACTCTTGGCTGCTGCTCGATTGGTCGAGATGACAGAGACTCGAATTTCTATTGGTCGAGATAAAAGAAGAGGCGGGACTCTTTGTATAGCCACGGTTGATTGGTCGAGAGAGGTTCATTGGGAACCTCAAGGAGAGGGCGTACTTTTGTGCTTTACCCTCAGAAGCCAAGCCACGCCTACCAGCCGCCTGATTGGCCGAGAGACGGCTATTAGGCAACACAGAGAGGGCATGGATTTTTTTGGCCGTGCCTACATATTGCGTCATGGGTCGAAATGGTTTTGTTAGGAAACAGAGGGCATGTTGTGTTTTCCCCTCAGAAGCTAAGCCACGCCTACTTGCCGCCTGATTGGTCGAGAGACGTCATTTAGGCAACAGAGGGCGTGCTTTTTGTCCTCTGGCTACGCCCCCTCACGCATGATTGGCCGAGAGGGGAAAGCAGAGGAGTCGCTCCTCACTGTTATTGGGCGGCGCGCACAGCCTGAGGCTTGGCCACGCCCCAATGGAACCTTCAGGTGAAAGCGTCAGGCGAGAGGAGTGTGCCGGCGGTGAAGAAGAGGCGGCCATGCGGAAGAAGAGGCAGCTCGTGCTCTCCGCGCCGGGGAAAGTCATTCTGCACGGAGAACACGCCGTCGTGCACGGAAAAGTAGAGATTATATTCTACATTCAATATTTCATTTTGTAGATATATGGTATTCATAATATTTCGTATTTAATTGTGATATTTAATATTTGTATTTAATTATATAATCTAATTTTCGTTATTTATTTTTATTATGTTGTATTATTTATCTTTTAATTAATATTTCATTATTATTTTCCTTAATATTAATACATTTTATGTCATTATTTTATTTAATATTTATAATTGTATTATTATTTATATTTCCTTCCATTTAAATATTTTATTTTTATTATTTTATTTTATGTAATATTTATTATTTTACTTAATATTTTTATTTTATTATTTTATTAAATATTTAATGGGAGGGTTGTCCGCTCCCTATAAATCGCTCCAGTTAGCAACCTGGCCGCCAACCTTTGTACCATTTGCAATTTCTGGGCTGTCTTCAAAGGCAGCCCCACGTAGAGTGCATTGCAGTAATCCAATCTGGAGGTAACTAAGGCATGGACCACCATGGCCAAGTCAGGCTTCTCAAGGTACGGTCGCAGCTGGCGCACAAGCTTTAACTGTGCAAAGGCCCTCCCGGCCACCGGCAACACCTCAGCATCAAGTGTCAACACTGAGTCCAGGAGGACCCCCAGACTGCAGACCTGTGTCCTCAGAGGGAGTGTGGCCCCGTCAAGCACAGGTTGCCACCCTATACTCCCATCAGCCCTCACAACTTACCAGGAGGACTTCTGTCTGGTTAGGATGAAGCTTCAGCTTGTTAGCCCTCATCCAGTCCAGAAGAGCTTTTGACCCAAAGAGTTATAGATGGAAAACATATTTGATTTAAACATCCAGTCCATCACAACGGAGTAGTAGAGTTGAGTGTCATCTGCATAGAGATGGCACCAAACTCCAAAATTCTGGATGACATCTCCCAGCAGTTTCATGTAGATGTTAAAAAGCATGGGGGAGAGAATAGAACCTTGCGGGACCCCACAGGTCAATGGCCAAGGGCCCGAGTAGGTGTCCCCCAGCTTCACCAACTGGGTGTGATCCTCCAGGAAGGACCGGAGCCACTGCAAAGCATTTTCCCCAAGACCCATCCCAGAGAGCCGGTCCAGAAGTAGACCATGGTCGATGGTATCGAAAGCCGCTGAGATGTCCAAGAGAATCAACAAGGACACACTTCCCCTGTCCAGCTCTCTACAGAGGTCATCCACAAGATGATCAAAGCAGTCTCCATACCATGACCAGGCCTGAAACCAGACTGTAATGGATCAGTTTCATCCAAGAATCCCTGGAGCTGAGAAGCCATCCCTCACTCCACAACCAAGAAGGGGAGATTAGAAATTGGCCAATGGGTATTCAATAATGATGTCTTCTTCAGGATTGGTCTGTTTTAGGCAAGATGGAATTTGTCCTTGATCCAACAAGGGATTCATAATCCTTGCAAACCACTCAACTAATCCCCAACTGGCAAGTTTGATAAGCCAAAAAGGGCAAGGATCTAGAGCACATGTGGTTGCTCTCGCCGCTCCCAAGATCTTATCCACATCATCAGTCTGCACAAGCTGAAACAAACCCAACAAAACTGGACAGACAGGTCCCTCAGTTACATCACTTGGCTCTGCACTAAAACTGGTGTCAAAGTCATAACGTATCTGGGCGACTTTGTCTGCAAAATGATGAGCAAACTCGCCACATTGAGCTGTCAAGTGGTTGGGGGTCCCCTCCTACTTTCAAGGATGAAAGAGTTCCCCAACCACCCAAAACAACTCAGCTGGTCTGTTAGTTGCAATGTGGGCAGCCAAAAAAGCCTTTCTGGCTGCCCTCAATGCCACAGAGTAGGCCTTACATGAGGCTCTAGCCCAGGGGTCCTCAAACTTTTTAAACAGAGGGCCGGGTCACAGTCCCTCAAACTGTTGGAGAGCCGGATTATAATTGAAAAAAAAACAACGAATGAATTCCAATGCACACTGCACATATCTTATTTGTAATGCAAAACCCACTTAAAAACAACACAATAATTAAAATGAAGAACAATTTTAACAAATATAAATTTATTAGTATTTAAATGGGAAGTGTGGGCCTGCTTTTAGCTTTTTTTTGGTCATGTCAGGAGTGACTTGAGAAACTGCAAGTCGCTTCTGGTGTGAGAGAACTGGCCGTCTGCAAGGACGTTGCCCAGGGGACGCCTGGATGATTTGATGTTTTATCATCCTTGTTGGAGGCTTCTCTCATGTCCCTGCATGAGGAGCTTTGGCTGGTGAGATAGAATTGTTGTCGTAGTTGTGTGCTTTCAAGTCCTTATAGATTTAGGTTGATCTTGAGCAAGGGCCGGGTAAATGACCTTGGAGGGCCGCATCCGGCCCCCGGGCCTTAGTTTGAGGACCCCTACTCTAGCCCGTGATTGATCAGACATGCTCAGAGTTTTCCGCCAAAAGCACTCTAGTCTCCATCTCAATCACTTCATCATAGCCAGCTCCTCAGTGAACCAAGGAGCTGGGTTGGGTCTGTATGATGGCAAGGAGATCGTGTCCACCGCCCTGGCTACCTTGGTGTTAAAAAGGCTTAGCCAGGATTGTCTACTGCCATGACAGGAAGAGTCCCAAGAGAAATCAGGAGTCCATCCAGATCCATAAGTCTCCTGAGGTGGACTATCTTGATTGGTCCACCACCCCTACAGAGGTTGGATGCTGCGATTAGTCTAAAACCGATGGTCGGTCCATGACAATGGGAGAATGGTTACACTCTGTCTGAAGGCACAGGTTCACAGCTTAGGAGTCCTCCTAGATTCGTTGTGGAGCCTGAAACCACAGGTCTCGGCAGTGGCCAGGGGAGCATTTGCACAACTAAAACTTGTGCACCAACTGTGCCCTTACCTTGGGAAGCCAGACTTTGCTACAGTCGTCCACACTCTTGATCCATCCCGAATAGACTACTGCAATGCACTCTATGTGGTTTTGCTTTTGAAGACTGTTCAGAAGCTTTAAGTAGTCCAACAGGCGGCAGCCAGGTTTCTCACCGGAGCAGCGTACAGGGAGCATACAATCCCTTGTTTCGTCAACTCCACTGGCTGCCAATCTGCCACCGAGCACAATTCAAAGTGCTGGCTTTAGCCTATAAAGCCCTAAACGGTTCCAGCCCAGCTTACCTATCTGAACACATCTCCCTCTATGAACCGCCGCAGAGGTTAAGATCTTCTGGGGAAGCCTGGCTCTCAGTCCTGCCTCCTTCGTAGGTGTGGCTGGCAGAGACAGGGCCTTCTCAGTGGTGGCCCCTCGGTTGTGGGACTCCCTCCCTAGCGACATTAGATCAGCCCCCTCCCTCCTGACCTTCAAGAAAACCCCAAAGATGTGGATGTGGGACCAAACATTCAATTAGTAATCTGTCAGTGCAATAAGAAAAGATGAAATAGTCCAACGGCAAATTGGAACAGCCACAGACTACGATATTGGTTGGCGTGATTTGAAATATTTTTAAAGGTTTTATATGTTTTAATTTTTTATTATATTTAATATTTGTATTGAGTTATATAATTTCTTTTTATTTGTATTTATAGTTCATTTATTATCTATATTTTATTATTAATTATTATTATTATTATTTCCTCCTCCTCCAGTTGGCTCTGGCTGCAGCCTTGAACCTGCGTACCTTCCTCCGTTTGACTCTCATTGAAGAAGAAGAAGGTAATGAAGAAGAAGAAGAAGAAGAAGGAAAAGAAGGCGGCCAAGTGCGTCTCCTTCTTCCGAACCTTGGGCTAAGATTCTGCTGGGAGACGCTTCACCTCAATTCGCTGCTTTTGGCCAAATTCAAAAACCAGGTTCCCAAAACAGAACAATTGGAGGCCGTTAAGGCCTTTATTCTCCTCCATCAAGAAGAAGAAAGAAAAGGAGGAGAAGGAACCCCTTGTGTGGCCGCCATCGCCTTCCTCTTCCTCTATCTCGCCATCGCCTCCCAAAGGGAGGCAAATTGGTATTTATTGCATATTATTATTATTATTATTATTATTATTATTATTATTATTTCATGTCAAAAGCATTGCATACATAAATATACAACTGATAAATCTAAAGGGAGCACAAGCGGCTAAATAATTTTTGATCAAAACTAGGAAACAGCGACTGCCTTGTCTGTAGCTTTAAACAGTTCTGTGCATGAGGCGGGGCATTGTGGGCAAAGACATAGGTGCAGAGTTGTTTGTTCTGCTCCACAGTCGCACATAGTGCTCTTTGGATGTAGGTGAACTACAGCTTCTCTAAATCCCTTCAAAGACCTGTATGTCTTGTTGCTCATGGGGGTTCTGTGTGCCAAGTTAGTTCCAGGTCCATCATTGGTGCAGTTCAGTGTGCTCTTAGATTGCAGGCAAATTATACATCTCAGGACCTACAACTCCTATAAATCATGGTGAATTCTCCCCAAACCTCTCTAAAGAAGGGGAGCCGGGAGGACATTGCCATCTTGTCCCCTGTGACATCAGTGCCCCTCCCCCAACACCAACGGCCACTCTGGGGCCAGAATAAAGAAGGGGAGCCAGGAGGACATTGCCATCTTGTCCCCTGTGACATCAGTGCCCCTCCCCTAGCAATAATGTAATATGTAGTACTAGTGTTATGAATGATGTAATAGTACTATGCTAGTTATGTATTATGTAGTATGTTGTATGTACTTATGACTTGTAAGCCGCTCTGAGTCCCCTTCGGGGTGAAAAGGGCGGCATATAAATGGCATAAATAAATAAATAGTATGTTCAGTTGCTGATCAATTTCTCTCTTTGCTGTTTGCCATAGAAAAAAAATAGGAAAGGGTTAAGGAAGAGGCAGTGGGCGGGATCATGCAAATTCCACACCAAAGGAGAGTCAGAAACACTGGTATGCCTGAATCTAGGATAGAATTGTCCCCGTATGAAAACCTTCACTTAGGTGGTGGGCAGTTCGCTGTTTGGGGAGGACATTGGCAGGGCTCTTGGACATGTTCATGGCACTCGCTATAACCTGCAGTGTCATTGGAGGGAGGGCCATTGGTGTCTCCGGAGTAGTGGGAGCTATAAGTATTTGTGGTGGCAGGAGCTTGTCTGTGTAAGTGGACCCCCAGCCACACACACACATACATATTTTCACTTTTATTATGTGTATAGACATTATAGTATTTTATTACTATTACATTTTATATTATATGTTATTTCATAATAGTACATTATTATTTTATTTTATTTTATAGTGTATTATTAACATTATTTATTGTTTATTTTATTATTTTATAATATATTATATTATAATATTATATTATATTTATTTCATTTTATATTATTTATTATTATATATTTTATTTTATTTTCTATATCTTATAGTATATTATTATATTTTATTAGTATTATTTATAGCATTATATTATTATTGTGTATTTTATATATTTATTTTATTGTTATTATTCATAGCATTATTATGTTTTATTGTCTTTTATTATTTTTATTTTATACTATTATAATATTTATTCTCTGCAGTTCGCTTTGCAGCCTGGAAGTGGTGCTGTGGTCTGAGTTGCCTACTGGATCAGGCCTGGGTTCAAGCGCTGCCTTCTGCGTTTGTTTGTCAGGAGCCTTGCTCTCCGCATTCGGGATCATTGACTTCCCTTCCCTCCAAAAAGGAGAAGGAACACACAGGTATTTCATTATAATATATATTATACTAGCTTGGAGACCCGGCAATATCTAGGTTATTTGAAAAGGGCATTTGTCAGCTGGGTTCAGTTCTCTCTGGAGGTGAACTACAACTTCCATATTTCAATGTCAATCATGGCTAACCCCCACCTGTATGCATAACTGGCCATGTCAGATCTGTGTGCCAGGTTTGGTCGAGATCCGGCGTTGGCAGGGTTAAGTGCTCTGAAGATAAAGGTGAACTATAACTCTCAGATCCAAGGTCAATAACCCAAACCAGGCTTGTTTGCACAGTTGACCATGTTGTGTCTGTGTGCCAAGTTTGGTCCAGGTCCATCATTGGTGGAGTTCAGAATGCTCTCTGGGTGCACTACAACTCCGAAGTGGGTGGGTGAGTCCCCCCAAAATCCCTCCACAATGTTCTTTTGGTCATGGGGAGTCTGTGTGCCAAATTTGGTTCAGGTCCATCCTTCCAGAGGGTTGCAGTGGTCTCTGGACGTGAGTGAAGGTACTGCAAATCCCATCATCCGTGGTCCATCCTCCTCCAAACTGCACCAGGATGTAAAGTGGATCATAGGGGGTCTGTGTGGCAAGTGTGGTCAAGATCCGTCATTTGTGGGGGTTGCAGTGGTTTCTGGATGTGAGTGAAGGTACTGCAAATCCCATCATTTGTGGTCCATCCTCCCTCAAAGTTCACCAGGATGTAAAGTGGGTCAGGGGTCTGTGTGCCAAGTTTGGTCCAGGTCTGTCATTCAAATTACCCAGGCACTGCCAGGTCCCCAAGCTAGTATAGTATATGTAATAGATGTAATATACATAATGTGTGTGTATACATTCTCTCTCTCTCTCTTTCTATATGTATAATACATAATATATTAATATAAATATAATATAATACAATAATAAAATGTAATAAAAATTAAAAATTAAATAATATAGTACCATAATAATATACAATACAACATAATATAATACAATAAAATATTATAATATAATGCAGCAATAATATATAATATAATCACATAATATAATAACATAATACCATAATAATATGTAATATTATTATACAATAAAATAATATAGTATAATGTTACATATTACATATGTTTATATTATTTTTAAAAGGTGGACTGAGGCTGAACTGGAGGCTGTCAATGGGTGGGCCTTCCGCGGAGAACAGATCATCCACGGAAACCCCTCAGGAGTGGACAACGCCGTCAGCACATGGGGTCAGTATTATTGTCATTATTATTAATAATAATATTTATACTTTATTATTATATTATTTTATACATTTTATATATTATTTCTATTTTATCGTTATTCTGTTATTTTAAATTACATTTGATAATTGATTATTTGATTTTATATTACTACAAGCTTGGGTACCCTGCGTTGTCTGAGTTGATTTGAAAAAGGCATTGTTTGTTTTGGGGTGTTAAGTAGTATCATTCAGTTAATTAATAACACTTTTTCTTAGAAAAAAACGAGAATGTGATTTCATTTTTATGAATGCTCCCATTAGAAAATACATAACGATGTGGGTGAACTACAACTCCCAAAATTAAAGCCAATTCCCACAATCAGTTGGTCATGGGGCTTCTCTGTGTCCATTGTCAGTGGGGGTCACAGTTTCTCTGGATTCAAGTGAACTAAAACTGACATATTCCCGAGGACAATCACCCCCAAACTCTGCTTGTATTCACAGCTGGGCATGTTGGGTCTGTGTGCCAAGTTTGGTCCAGATCCGTTGTTGATGGGGTTCAGAGTGCTCTGTATGTTCTGTTGGCCATCAGGGTTCTATGTGCCAGATATGTTCTAGAGTCGCCATTGGGGACTTCAGAATGCTTTCTGGATGCAGGGTGAACTACAACTCCCATGTGGGTGGGTTAGTCTTCCCCCAAACTCATTTGGTCACCAGGGTTCTGTGTGTCATGTTTGGTCCAAATCTGTCATTGGTGGGGTTCAGAGTGCTCTGGTTGTAGGTGAACTCCAGCTCCCATGCAGGTGGGTCGGTCCCCCCGTTCCGTCTTCCAGGAGCATGGTTTACTTTGCCTTTTAGCTGCATGGGATAGCATTCCTTTGCATTTCCCCAGGGCTGCTATAGACCCAGCAGCACCCTGGAAGTTAAACAGTATCAGAGTCTGGAGAGCCAGGCTGCAGGCCCTCTGCAGTTATTGGTTTAGAAAGTATCTCTTTGGGTTAGGAGTCCGTCCTTTTTCCTGACCTTGAGATCTCCATTTTGGAATCTCCCCTGCCTCCTTCAATAGAGAAAAGAACCTCAGATGTGCTATTGGTCAGGCAAGGAGCTCTGAAAAACCCATTGTGAGTACAATTGAGTACAATTGAGGTACATAGAATAGCAATTGATATATTGAGATAGATAGATAGATAGATAGATAGGGAATTGAGCAGTGGGAAATCCCGACTGTATATTTTATTTTGCCTTTGCTCCTTCCAATATTTATTAAAGACTACTTTCACTGACACCAATTTATTATTTTATAGGCCACCTCCTTTACTGAAATGTTTAAAAGCCACATGGAGATTTCAGTTGGAATCAAACAGGAAATTGTTGTTCATTTTGAACTGTCAATAAGCATAATGGTTGCAGATAACTTATCAGGCTTAGAATAATTTAAAATAATATTAAAATTATTTATTCTTATTTTATATATTTAATTTATTATTTGGGTGTTTTAATTAATATCAATTTTTATTATTGGTATGATTATTATAATGTCTTCATATGTCTTCATATTATTATGTTCTTTATTATTATTATGTTATTATGATATTATTTTATATTATTTTTAGGTGGAGCTTTGAGGTACCAGTCTGGGAAGATCTCCCCATTAAAAAAGTAATAATGTAATTTTATTTCTTACAATATATTGTTTATATTTATACATACGCAATATCATATTTCAAGCTTTATAATACACAATATAATAATAATACTATAATAAGAATCATATCTCAGACTTATATAATATAATAATAAAGGCAGAGGAACGAGAGACCAGATTGCCAATATCCGCTGGATAATGGAGAAAGGCAGGGAGTTTCAGAAAAACATCTATTTCTGCTTCATTGACTACTCTAAAGCCTTTGACTGTGTGGATCATAATAAACTGTGGCAAATTCTTGGTGGGATGGGCATCCCAAGCCACCTTGTCTCTCTCCTGAGGAATCTGTACAAGGACAAAGTAGCAACAGTCAGAACTGACCACGGAACAACAGACTGGTTCAAGATTGGGAAAGGCGTACGGCAAGGCTGCATCCTCTCACCCAACCTCTTTAACTTGTATGCAGAACACATCATGCGATGTGCGGGGCTGGATGAATGCAAAGCTGGGGTGAAAATTGCTGGAAGAAACATTAACAACCTCAGATATGCAGATGACACCACTCTGATGGCCGAAAGCGAGGAGGAGCTGAGGAGCCTTCTAATCAAGGTGAAAGAAGAAAGCGCAAAAGCTGGGTTGCAGCTAAACATCAAAAAAATCAAGATTATGGCAACAAGAATGATTGACAACTGGGAAATAGAGGGAGAAAATGTGGAGGCCGTGACAGACTTTGTATTTCTAGGTGCAAAGATTACTGCAGATGCAGACTGTAGCCAGGAAATCAGAAGACGCTTACTTCTTGGGAGGAGAGCAATGTCCAGTCTCGATAAAATAGTAAAGAGTAGAGACATCAGACTGGCAACAAAGATCCGCCTAGTCAAAGCCATGGTATTCCCTGTAGTAACCTACGGATGTGAGAGCTGGACCTTAGGGAAGACTGAGCGAAGGAAGATCGATGCTTTTGAGCTGTGGTGCTGGAGGAAAGTTCTGAGAGTGCCTTGGACTGCGAGAAGATCCAACCAGTCCATCCTCCAGGAAATAAAGCCCGACTGCTCATTGGAAGGAAGGATACTGGAGTCAAAGTTGAAGTCCTTTGGCCACATCACGAGGAGACAGCAAAGCCTGGAGAAGACAATTATGCTAGGGAAAGTGGAAGGTAAAAGGAAGAGGGGCCGACCAAGGGCAAGATGGATGGATGGCATCCTTGAAGTGACTGGACTGACCTTGAGGGAGCTGGGGGTGGTAACGGCCGACAGGGAGCTCTGGCGTGGGCTGGTCCATAAGGTCACGAAGAGTCGGAGACGACTGAACGAATGAACAACAACATAATAATATAAGTATAACATATTATAATATAACAAATTAATAGTTATAATATAAGGTAATAATATAATAAGTATAAGTATAATAACATAATAATAATATAAGTATAATAATGTATTATTTAATCATTTATATTATTAATATTATAATATTAAATAATTAGTTTGAGATTATTCTTATTGTTATATAATTAGCTTGAGATGTATTTAATATTAAATTATTAAATACAATTATAATAATTTAATAAGTGTAATAAGTATAATGATATAATATTATATTGTTATATTATTGTAATATTATAATATTAATATCATTTATAATAATATTAAATACATCTCAAGCTAGTTATATATTGTGATAATATGATAAATAATGTGAATAATAAATATAATTTAATCTACTATAATAGCTCAAGCCAATAATATAATATAACAAAACAAAAATAATAATAGATATAATATAATAATATAATAAATACAACAAATGTATCTCAAGCTAATTATATAATAATGTAATATAAAATATATAAATTGTAATATAAAAATAATATGACCTATATCTCAAACTAATTGCATATTATACTATAATAGATATAATATAAATACAATAATAAATACATTGATATATCATGCCAATTATAAGAATATAATATAATAATATAAATGAGAATCTAATCTGATATATTATTAATAATAAACATAATACATATAATATATTATATTGCTATTCCAGGGATGAACATTCGATGGCGCCAAAGCCATTTACAACCAATCGCTCTTTTTCTATTAAATCTACTATTCAATTACTGAACACTAGATATATCTAATATTTCTCTTTTTTATTTTATGTAAAGGTTCCCTACTTTGCGTATCTTGTTGACAAACACCAAAGTCCCCCGAAGCACCAAAGTCCTGGTTTCCGGCGTCAAAGACAAGCTTTTAAAGGTATATATTATTTTAATGCATTTTAATTGCAATTAACTGCGTTGCTTTTATGTTTTTCTTATTTTTTTCTGATTAATTTTCTAAGTTCCCTTCGATCATGGATCCAATCCTGATGTCAATGAATGCCATTTCAGAGGAATGTGAAAAGACCCTGCAGAAAATGGCCGAGGCAGAAAGTCCCTCCAAAGAACATTACGTTATATTAGAGGTGGGGAATATTACATATTAATTATGTTATATTATATATTTTACATATTATAATATATATTATATTATTTATTATATTAATACTATTTTATTATTATTATAATTACATTATGTTTATTATATTATACAGTATATTGCTTTGCATTATATATTTATTTGCATTATTATTATTTTATATTATTATATAATTATGATACTATATAGTATATTATTTTATTAATATATTGTGTTGTGTGTATTATATTTATTTTAAGCTTGCAATATTAAATGTATTGTGTTATATTTATCATTAGTAATTATATTACTAGCTTGGGGACCCAGCAGTGCCCAGGTTATTTGAAAAAGGCATTGTTTGTTTTTGGATGTTAGGTAATATAACTTGGGTAATATGTATTAGAAAAACACCAGTCTTTGCTTTTGTTTTGTATGAATGATCCGATTAGAAATTCCGTAAGGATGTGGGTGAACTGCAACCGGATTCCAAGGGCAATCACCTCCAAACCCTGCCAGTATGCACAGTTGGCCATGTTGGGTCTGTTTGCAGACTAATCCAGATCCATCATTGGATGGATCCAGTGCTCTCTGGATAAGGGTGAACTATAATTCCCAGATTCCCAGGGCAATCTCCCCCAAACCCTGCCTGTATACACAGTTGATCATGTTGGGTCTGTGTGCCAAATTTGGTCCAGATCTAATGTCGGCTGAGTTCAGTGCTCTCTGGATAAAGGTGATCTGCAACTCCCAGAATTAAAGGACAATCACCCCCAGACCCTAACCTGTATTCAGAGTTGACCATGTTAGGTCTGTGTGCCAAGTTTGGTCCAGATCCGTTGTTGGCTGGGTTCAGCTTTCTGGATAAAGATGAACTACAACTCCCAAAATCAAAGTCAATCCCCACAAACCCCTGCAGTATGTTCAGTTGGTCATGGGGCTTCTCATGGGGAATCTGTTTGGTTCTAGTCAGTCGTTTGTGTGCAGGTGTCAGTGTCTGTTGAACTTGGAGCTGAATCGGGTGAGGGTACTGCAGATCCTATCATCTGAGGTCCACCCTCCCTGAAGCCACACCAGGACATAAAGAGAGTCATGGGGGGCGGGGTCTGTGTGCCAAACTTGCTCCGGGCCTGTCATTCGTGGGGATCACAGTGGTCATTTGAAGTTGGAACCTAAGCAGATGAAAGTACTGAGTATCCCATCATCCATGGTCCATCCTCTCCCAAAGCGCACCAGGACGTGGTGTGCACCATGGTGGTCCTGTGTGCCAAGTTTGGTCCAGGTCCGTCCTTCGAGGGGGTCACAGTGGCCTCTGGAAGTGAGTGGATGTACTGCAAATCCCATCAACCGTGGTTCACCCTCCCCCAGACTGCACCAGGATATAAAGTGGGTCATGGGCTCTCTGCATTCCAGGTTTGGTTTTGAACAGACATTGGTGGGGGTCACAGTGGTCTCCGGAAGTGAGTGAAGGTACTGCAAGTCCCATCATCCATGGTCCATCCTTCCCCAAACTGCATGAGGACGTAAAGTGGATCATGGGGCGGGGGGGTCTGTGTGCTAAGTTTGGTTCAGGTCCATCATTTGTGGTGTTTTCATTGGTCTGTGGAAATAAATGAAGGTACTGCAAATCCCATAATTCATAGTGCAGCCTCCACCAAACTGCACCAGTACGTAAAGTGGTTCATGAGGCGTCTATGTGCCAAGTTTGGTCCAGGTCCGTCATTCGTAGGTGTCGCATTGGTCTGTGGAAGTAGCAGCCAATCAGAAAGCAGAAGGAAACATAGTTGCATAAAAGGTAAAGGTAGTCCCCTGACATTAAGTCCAGTCATGTCTGACTCTGGGGTGTGGTGCTTATCTCCATTTCTAAGCCCAAGAGCCAGCGTTGTCCGTAGACACCTCCAAGGTCATGTGGCCGGCATGACTGCATGGAGCGCTGTTACCTTCCCGCCAGAGCGGTACCTATTGATCTACTCACATTTGCATGTTTTCAAACTGCTAGGTTGGCAGAAGCTAGGGCTGACAGCGGAAGCTCACGCCGCTCCCCGGAATCGAACCTGCGACCTTTCGATCAACAAGCTCAGCAGCTCAGTGCTTTACCCCACTGCACCACCGGGGGCTCCTACATACATATGAACACTGACTTTTATTATATAGATAAATAGAAGATAGATGTAGATAGAATTATTAAATATTATTACCATTTCTTCCCCTGATAGGAGCTGGTAGACATGAGCCAGCACCACTTGGCTGTGCTTATTAAATCATATTTATTTATTTATTTATTTAAATTATTATATGAAATATTATTATTAAATGTTATTACTATTAAATATTATTATTAAACATATAATAGTATTATTAAAAATTATGATTATGATGATGATGATGATTATTATTATTATTATTATTATGTCTTTCTTCCCCTCCCCTCCCCTGCTAGGAGCTGATAGACCTGAACCAGAGCCACTTGAATGCACTGGGTGTGGGCCACCCTTCACTGGATGCCGCCTGCCGAGTGACCGCTGCCTTCGGCCTCCACACCAAGCTGACCGGCGCCGGAGGAGGGGGCTGCGCTCTCACTCTACTGCCACCAGGTTCACCAACATTATTATTATAATATATTACTAGCTTGGGGACCCGACAATGCCCGGGTTATCTGGAAAAAGCATTGTTTGATTTTGGATGTTCGGCAACATCATTTACTGAATTTGTAACACTATTTATTAGGGGAAAAATCAGTCTTTGGTTTCATCTTTTACTAATGCTCCCATTAAAAAATACATAAGGGTGTGGGTAAACTGCAACTCCCAGGATCATGGGGTCAATCCTCCCCAAACCCTGCCAGAATTCTCAGTTGGCCATGTAGAGTCTGTGTGCCAAGTCTAGTCCAGATTCGTTGTTGGCTGGTGTTGCCTGGGTTATTTGAAAAAGGGTGAGCTCTGTCTCTCTCTTTACACACACACACACACACACACACACACACACACACACACACACACAAACTAGCTTGAGCACCCAGTGCTGCCCAGGTTATTTGAAAAAGTCATTTTTTTAATTGTACAAAATGCATAAAGTTGAGGGTAAACTACAACTCAAATAATGACAGGTTAACTCCGAGAAACTCCATTAGTACTTAAAAGTTTGTCATTTTGGGCAAGCTTGATCTAGATGCATCATCAGTGGAGTTCAGTGTGCTCTCTGGCTGCAGGGTAGACTACAACTCCCACTATGGTGAGTCAGTCCCCTGAAACCCCTCCAGTAGATTGAGTTAGTCATGGGGGTTCTGTGTGCCAAGTTTGGTCCGGGTCCATCATCGGTGGAGATCACTGTTTCCCTGGTTGTGGGTGAAGTACAACTCCCAGAAAGGAAGGTCAGTTTCCCCCAAACCCCTCCAGTATGTTCAGTTGGTCATGGGGGTTCTGTGTGCCAATTTTGATCCAGATCCATTGTCAGTGGGGTTCACAGTTGTTCTGGTTGTGGGTGAACCACAATTCCCAAAAATCAAGGTGAGTCTCTCCCAAACCCTTCCAGTATTCAAATTTGGGTGTACTGGATATGTGTGCCAACTGTGGTCCAGATCCATCATTGTTTGGGTTCACAGATCTTTTTGGATGTAAGTGAACTAAAATTTCCAAAATCAAGGTGAATTCCCCCCAAAGCCCTCCAGTATTTTTGGCTGGTCATGGGGCCTCTGTGTGCCAAGCTTGGTCCAATTCCCTTTTTGGAATTGCTCTTTGATTGCAGGTGAACTATAAATCCCAGTACCTACAACTCCTATTAATCATGGTGAATTCCCTCCCTCCCAAAGCTTTCCAGTATTTTTTCTTTTGGTAATGGGGGATTCTGTGTGCTAAATGTGGTCCAGGTTGTGTCAGTGGGGGTCACAGCGCTCTGTCTTGATGCAGCGTGAACTACAACTTCCATTATGTTGAATCAGTCCCCCAAACCTCTCGATTGTTGGAGTGGTCACGGTTTCTCTGGATGCAGGTGTACTCACATAAATCTAGGTCAATTTCCCCCAAATGGTATTCTTTTGGGGTGTTAGGCCATATCACTTAGGTCATCTGTAACACTATTAGGGGAAAAGCCAGTCTTTCTTGTTATTTTTATGAATGCTCCCATTAGAAATGCATAAGGATATGGGTGAATTGCAATTCCCAAAATCATGGGTCAATTCCCTAACCTCCGCCTGTATGCACAGTTGGCCATGTTGGCTCTGCGTGCCACGTTTGGTCCAGATCCATCATTGGCTGGGCTCAGTGCTCTCTGGATAAGGGTGAACTATAACTCCCCAAATCATGGTCCATTTCACCCAAACCCCTGCAGTATGTTCAGTTGGTCATGGGGTTTTTCTGTGCCAAGTTTGGTCCCGGTCCAATGTTGGTAAGGTCACAGTTTCTCTGGATGCAGGTGTACTATAACTCCCATAAATCATGATCAATTTCTTCCAAACGTCTCCAGTATGTTCTGTTGGTCATGGTGGGGGGGGGGGGTGTCTGTGCGCCAGGTTTGGTCCAAGTCCATCATTCATGGACCACTTCCAGAGACCACTAGAAGTGAAGGTACTGCAAGTCCCATAGTTTGGTCCAGATCCATCTTTGGTTGGATTCACAGTACTCTCTGAATGTAGGTGAACTACAACTCGTATAAATCATGCTTAATTCCCCTCAAACCTCTTCAGTTGCTGATCAATTGCTCTGTTTGCTGTGTGCCATAGAAAAGGGTAGGAAAGGCTTAAGGGTGAAACAGTAGGTGGGGGTTATGCAAATTCCCCACCAATGGAGAGAAAAAGGAACGCTGGGATGCCTGTGGTGGAGGAGACGCATGACGTCAATGTTGAAATTATCCCTGTATGAAAGCCTTCACTTGGTTGGTGGGCAGTATGGTGTTTATGGAGGACATTGGCAGGGCTCTTGGACATGTTTACAGTGCTCGCTATAACCTGCAATGTCATTGGAGGGAGGGCCATTGGTGTCTCCTGAGTGGTGGGAGCTACAGCTGTTTATGGAGGCAGAAGCCTGTCTGTTTAAGTGTACATCCCAGCCACACACACACACACACACATTTTCACTTTTATTTATTATGTGTATAGATTATATTATTATTACACTATTATATATTTGGTACTATTATAATATATTATTATTTCTCTGTATTCTTCCCCTAGATGTTGATCCAGGGACGATTGCATCTGCGCTTGCAGGCCTTTCTGACTGTGGCTTTGACTGCTTTGAGACAGTGCTTGGAGGTCCCGGCCTCTCTTTACACCTCCTTCCTTCCTTGAAAGCAAATGTTTTGCAGGCTTTCAATGAGGCTTAAAAAAAAAACCTTTTCCTCCTCTTTCCAACGATGCCACTTTTGTGAGGGTTTTCATCTTATTAAAAAATGGCTTTTATTTCCTAACTACTTGTGTATTGAATGGAGTATTTCACCAGGTGGCCGCAGAGATCCAGGTGTTGCATTGAAAGCAAGGCGAACAAAAACGTATATAATAATAATTATAATAATAATAATATATGATAATATTGTAATAATATAAAATAATGTATCATAATAAAATGAAATAATGAAATAATAATATAAATAGTAGTATATATATTGGACAGAGTCATAAAAATATTTCCTTCCGATTTGCATCTTCTCTGTTTCAATATGTAAAGGAAATGCACAGCCGATTGTGCAAAATGGAAAGGTAGAAAAGCACACCCAAACAGTGAGTGGGCGAACAAGTGAACAAGGGTGATTTGATGTCAATGCAGGTTCGATGGAGAGTTCACCATGGAATGCATGATTGAGTGTACAAATGGATGCGAATGTAGGTCCATCCTTCATTGAGCGTGCAACTGAAAGTACAAGTGTGTGATTTGATGAAAATGCAAGTCAAATGGAGAGTTCACAATTGAAAGTGCAAAGGCATTGAATGTTTGCCTTTTTTGTTGTTGGGAAGACAGGGAAGAATGCAAATAAAGTATTTATTATTATTATTATTATTATTATTATCCTCAGCTAAAAAGATGGGAACTACAGCTTGACATATCTTGAGCTGTGAGGCAAAGACCAAAGGGCGCCGGCTGTTAGGAACTGTGGTACTGGAAGTCCAAAACACCTGGAGGGCCAAAGTTTGCCCATGCCTGATGGACCATAACTGCTCTGTCTTAGGATCCTCAGTTGGATTTTACATGTTTTGTATAGATGCTTGTTAGATATTGTTTCTGTTGGTGTAAATGCATATGACCATTGGGCAGAGCATTAATAAATTTATTGATTGATCAATACAAAAGGGATGGGGAGGGGCTGGCGAAAGGGGCGCCCCTCAGACGACGGCCTCGGCCTCGGATGGCTCGTCCTCTTCCAGCATGCCGTAGGAGGCATGGGTCTGGAAGGGCCGCTGCAAGGGGTGGGCTAGCAGCTTGGCCATGCAGTTGTGCAGCTCCACCGCCGGGCCACCCAGCGCCACCTCATACTTGTAGTGCGTGCCTTTGGAGTCCAGGCTGCTGAAGAAGGCAAAGGTCTCCTGCCAGGGGCAAATAATAATAATAATAATAATAACAACAACAACAGCAACAACAACAACAACAACAACAATGCTTTATTTATAACCCACTCTTTCTCCCCGAGGGGACTCAGGGTGATTTCCAACAAAATTAACAAGACGGTAAACAGTCAGTGCCAGAAACAGACAAACAACAAATCAAGTCAAGGCAACAGATAAACAATCTCAGTATTAATGTATTAAACTTGTAAAACGGACTGAAAAGTAACCAAAAATTAAACTTAAATAAACATAATATAACACATCTCTTCCAGGTCTATTATTATTATTATTATTTATTATTATTCAGAGGGCATTTCTTCCTGCCTGGGGTCTCTTCCAACTCTATTATTATTATTATTATTATTATTATTATTATTATTAATCACAAACATACAGTGAAGACATCTGCCCTTGCACTTTGCTACTCTGCTGCTGAGTATGCAAGCCCAGTGTGGAACACATCTCACCACACTAAAATAGTGGATGTGGCTCTTAATGAGACATGCCGCATTATCATGGTGTGCCTGTGCCCTACACCACTGGAGAAATTACATTGTTTAGCCGGTATTGCACCACCTGACATCTGCTGGGAAATAGCAACCAATAGTGAAAGGACCAAGGCAGTGACATCTCCGGCCCATCCCCTGTTTGGATATCAGTCAGGACGCCAATGACTTAAATCAAGAAATAGTTTTCTAAGATCTACAGAGATACTCGCAGGGACACCCCAGCAAGCTAGAGTTCAAAAGTGGCAGGCTGATACCAAATGAGAGACTCCCTTCTGGACACACAGAAAACTGGGCAACGTGGAAGGCGCTGAACAGACTGCGCTCTGGCACCACAAGATGCAGAGCCAACTTAAGAAATGAGGCTACAAAGTAGAAGCCACAACATGCGAGTGTGGAGAAGAGCAAACCAGAAGACCCACTACTACAATGCAACCTGAGCCCTGCCATATCCACAATAGAGGACATTCTTATAGCCACACCAGGGACACTCCAAATGGCCAGCTTCTGGTCAAAGGACATTTTTTTATACAACTGTTTGGTTTGCTCCTGACACGATAAATAAATTATTATTTATTTTGTGTCAGTAAAATAATAATAATAATAAGCAGAGGCTGGATGGCTATCTGTTAGGAGGGATCAATGATGTTCTTCCTTAGTGGCAGAAGGGGGTTGGACTGGATGGCTTTTGGGGGCCTCCTCTAACTCTGTGATCAAGCTGTGTGTAGCCAGTCCTGCCTGCCTACCAATTTTGTGAGCGTGGATTTAACCAGCAAAATAGAGCAATTCGACCTCAATGTTTTTGAGGAATTCCTTGACCGCAAGAGCTGCCGGGCTCTCCCTCTTTGGAGGAGGCTGGACAGGCCTCTCTTAGGAGTGCTTTAGCTGTGTCCTGCCGCATGAAGAAAGGTTGGGTTCCTTGGGATCCCTTCCAGCTGGAGAAGAAGAACTCTTTCGCAATAGAAGAATGAGCTCCTTTGGAATCCAAAGGAAGAAAAGGCTCTGCAAGAAAACAACAACCCCATAATGGAGCTCCGGGGGGGTCTTACCTTGCAGCTGGCTTCTTCCTCTTTGTCCTCGGTGCCGTTGTGGAGGTAAAGCACATCGAAGAAGTAGTACGGGCACTGGAGCATCTTCTGCAGAAAGGAAGGGCAAAGGGAGCACTTAGTGTTGCCAGTGCCATTTGAAACCCCCAAAATCGTGAACAGTGGCTGTGCTGGAAAACACATAGATACAAGCAAACGTTGGCTTTGACTATAGATCTAGACGTCTCTCACCTTCATCTGCTCCGTGATGGCTGCAGGGGGCTGGCAGGCGGGGCGGCTGTAGACCAGGATGGCTCTGACCACGTAAGGAGGCGGGATCGTCTGCACGTTGTCCGTCACTGGCAGCTCCGTCTTCTGCTGTCTGCATTGGGGAGGGGGGAACACAGTGGGATCCTATTGGGACTACACATCCCAGCACCCCTGACAAAGGCAAAATGCAGGCAGCACCCCCCCCCCCCAATGGAGCGGCTTCCCAGCTCTGAGGGAAGAAGGAAAGGGAGGGAGGAACGGAGGGGAAGGGAAGAAGGAAGGGGGGGGGGGGGGAAGAAAGGAGAAGTGAAGAGAGGAAGGAAGGAAAGAAAGGGAAGAGAGGGAAGGAAAAAGGAAAGAAGGGAGGGAAGCAATAAGGAAGGAGAAGGAAATGAGAGAGGAAAAGGAGAAGGAAGAGGAAGGGAAGAGAAGGAGGGAAGACAGAAGGACGGAGAAAGAAAGACAGGAAAGGAAGGAAGATTGGGAGAGAAAAGGAAAGAAAAGAAGGAAAGAGAGATGGAAGCAAAGAAAGAAAGAGAAAAGGAAGGAAGAAAGGGAAAAGGGAAGGAAGGGAAGAAAGAAAAGGAAAGGGAAAAGAGAGGGAAGAAAGGGGAAAGAAAGGGAAGAGAGGATGGAAGGAAAAAGAGAGGGAGGAAAGAAGGAAAGAAAGAAAGGGAAGAGAGGGAGGGAAAAGGGAAAGGAAGAGAAAGGGAAGGGAGGAAGGGAAAGAAAGGAAGGTCCCAACGCCTGGCCTCGACCTATCTGCCATTGGGGAAAGCAGCCTGTTTTTCATTTGGGAGCCCCACTATTCTCCCTCCCAAAGGGATACAACCAAAAGGCAGGAGAGAAGAAAGAAGGAGGCTTACTTACATGAGGTTGAAAAGGCCTTCCAGATTTGAGAGAGGAGAGTTAAGGTCCAGTTTGAGCCAAAGTTCTGCTGCAATGCAAAGCGAGCCTTGCCAGGCAGACCTGGTTGGACTATGGTGCCCATCGCCCACTCCCCGAGAGGTTGGCCAACCCTCCCGATGAGCAACAAAAGCCAAGGATATTGAAGGATTTGCACTCGGCTGTCTCCAAGTCGTAGAGGAAGCTGCAGACCTCCCTGGGATCGGAGGTGAACCCCGAAAGCTGAGAGGAAGGAAGGAGGGAAAAGGCAGGGTGGGTGATCGGCCCTCACTGAGGATCACCACAGAAGGGGCCACGCAAGGCCACATACCCAGGTGACATCGTTGTTGACCACCACCAGGGCAAACTCATGGCTCTTGTCGATTTTATGCTTGGTCCGGACAAACATTTCAATCATCTTCTGGGAAATGTTCAGGGCATTGGTTTTGGAGCTGTAAAAAAGGAAGGAAGGAAGGAAGGAAGGAAGGAAGGAAGGAAGGAAGGAAGGAAGGAGGAAGGAAGGAAGGAGGAGAAAGGGATGGGAGGGAAGGAAGGGAAGAAGGAGAAGAAGGAAGGAAAAAGGAGGAAGGAGAAGGGATGGAAGGAGAAGGGAAGGAGAAGGGGTGGGAGGGAAGAAAAGAAGGGAGGGAAGAAGGAGAAGAAGGAAGGAAGGAAGGAAGGAAGGAAGGAAGGAAGGAAGGAAGGAAGGAAAAGGGAGGAAGGAGAAGGGAAGAAGGAAGGAAAAAGGGAGGAAGCAGAAGGGATGGAAGAAGAAGGGAAGAAGGAAGGAAGAGGAAGGAGAAGGGATGGGAGGGAATAAAGGAAAGGAGGGAAGAAGGAGAAGAGGGAAGTCAAAAGAAAGAGAGGAAGGACAGAAGGAGAAGGGATGAGAGAAGGAAAGAAAAGAAAGATAAATGGAAGGAAGGGGAAGGAAAAGTAGAGGAAAAGGAAGAGAAGGGACAAAGAAGGGGCAGGAGGGGAGAAAGAAGGAAGGAAAGGGAGGAGAAGGGATAGAAGGTGAAGGGAAGGAAGGATGAAGGAAAAGGAAAGAAAAAGATAGAAGGTAGGAAAGGAGGGGAAACATGGGAGGAAAGTAGGAAGAGGAAGGAAGGAAGGAAAAAGGAAGGAAGGAGAAGGGAAGAAGGAAGGAAAGGATGAAGTGAAGAAAATAGTGACGAAGGAAGGAAGGAAGGAGGAAGGAGGAAGGTGAAGGGCAGAAGGAGAAGGGAAGGATGGAGGAGGAAATGAAGGAGAAGGAAAGGAGAAAGACAAGGATGGAAAGAAGGGAAGAAGGAAGAGAAGGAAGGCAAAGGAAAGGGAGGGGAAAAAGAAAGGAAGGGAAAGGAAGGAGAATGGAAGGGAGGAAAGGAGGAAGAAGGGGAGGGAGGGGAAGGAAGGAAAAAATAAAAAGGGCAAGGAATGGGGGAGGGAGGGAAAAGAAAAAAGGTAGACAGTCATTATAAATTCTTCTGAAACGGTGGCTCTCCTCTTTCCCCTGCCTGGAAGGGACCCCGACTCACCCATTGAATGACTCCAGCTTTGGGTGGGACATTTCTTCCGACAGATCCAAGCAAATGATCTGGAGAAGCGAATAATGAGAAAATCAGTAAGGAATAAGAATCATTGTATGTCTTCCTCTTCTCGTGAATCGAGGTGGGTCCAGACACAGCGAGGACCATATCCTCATCCTCATCATAAACACTGCACTATGAAACAACATTTCAAAATAAACTCTGTCCCTGGTTTGAAAGCGTTGCTTCCTGTTTCATTGTGCAGCCCTAACTTTGAAAGTCGTTATTATAATTTTATATTATTATAAGAATATTATTATCACTATTATTTTGCAGTTTGATCAACTTACACCATGCTTTTTATGACAGAAGCAATTAGAAAATGACATTGATAACCCAGGAACAAATATTGTGCTACGTAATGTAATAATAGAAGAATCTGGCTGGGATCCCATTGGGTCTCATGGTGTTTCTCTCCTTTGCATTCAATTGTTGTTGTTGTCGTCGTTATAACGGAAAGCCTTAAGGCAGGCATGGGCCAACTTTGGTCTTCCATGTGTTTTGGAATAAGTGTATCATAGTCCCTTAGTTAGAAGAGATCTCCAAAGGCCATTCATGTCAAGCAGGAAAGAACAATCCGATCCCTCCCAACAGATGGTGATTCAGCCATAGAAAGGATAGAATTCTGATAGATAGGCAGGTAGACAGATATGTGGTAGATATAGATAGATGATAGATAGGATTGAAACAGAGAGAGAGAGGGAGGGAGAGAGAGAGATTATAGACAGGATTTAGATCAGTCGGTCCCAACCTTTTTTTGACCAGGGACCACTTTGACCAGGGGACCACTCTCCAACATTACTACCAAAAGGGTTACAAATCAGTTTTTGATCAACTTTAGATTTGGTTTGGTTATTTGGGGTGCTGATTCAGAACATTGCATAGACTACATCAGCTCTACTTTCTGATAAAGAACATATGCCACCCAGTAGTCACCATCTGCTCACCCAGAGAAAACCACATTTAATCATCTAGAGCTGATGTGGTCTATCCAATGCAATTTTCTTAATCAGCACCCCAAATAACCCCAGGAACAGGCCTAAAAACAAAAATACACTGCCATCATCATCATCATCATCATCTCTCCCTCTCCTTTTCTCTCTCGCTCTCCTCCAACAGCGGCACGCATGCCCAGCACCAATTTCTCCCGCATGTCTCGTGGACCTTATTTTAGGACTCACGGAACCATATTGGGAACCACTGATTTAGATAGATAGATATAGATGAGATTGAGATACAGATAGATCAATAGATAGCTGAGATAGGACTCAGATAGACAGACAGACAGACAGACAGATAGATAAAGGGTTGAGACAGATAATTATGTAAGAGATACGATTAGGATCAATAGATACAGGATGTAGAGAAATATTTGATAGATAGGATTGAGATAGATAGATAGATAGATAGATAGAGAGATAGAGAGAAAGAGACAAAGAGATAGATATAGATAGATAAGGAGAGAGATAGAGATGAATAGATGGATAGAGGAGATAGACAGACAGACAGACAGACAGACAGACAGACAGATAGATAAAAAGAGAGAGCTAGAGATGAATAGATAGGTAGAGATGGAGAGAGACAGAGATGGATGGATAGAGAAGGAGATAGATAACAGATAGATAGATAGATAGATGGATGTAGGATAGATATGTAGCTGATAGATAGGATTGAGATAGATAGATAGATAGATAGATAGATAGATAGATAGATAGGTAGGCTGTTAGGAATTGTCTTGGCCCAACGGCTCACCACTTTCTCGGCGCAGTTGACCCTGGGCGTCTTGACCCGGAAGTCGGCTGGAGGCGGCCAAGAGGCCGGAGAAGCAGGGCCAGCAGCAGTGGCACTTTGGGGTCCAGCCTCTCCCTCGCCTTCACTGCGGCTGCCCACCAGGTTGGGGGCCGAGGGGCCAGGGGCAATGGCCATGGTGGCGCTCGGGGCCCGGTCCTCGGCCCCCTCCGGGTTGGAGCGCGTCCGCGGGCGCAGGGGGGGCTCCTCCGCTGCCGCCAATGGCAGTGAGGATGAGGAGGATGGTGCTGGGGCCGCCCTCTTCCTCTTCTCCACCTCAGCCTCCTCCTCTTCCTCTTCCTCCGCTGCGCTAGCCCCAGCCTCTGAGGGGTCCATCCTCAGAAAAGAGGGAGGGAGGGTCCGAGAAGCCTAGGAAGGCACACAAGGAATAATAATAACAATAATAATAGCAGTTATAAAAATAAGGTAATAAAGGAGGCAGTCAGGGAATCCTAGGAAGACATAACAATGATGATGATGATAATAATAATAATAATAGGGTTGTTGTAGGTTTTTCAGGCTATATGGTCATGTTCTAGAGCAGTGGTTCTCAACCTGGGTTCCCCAGATGTTTTTGCCTTCAACTCCCAGAAACCCTAACAGCTGGTAAACTGGCTGGGATTTCTGGGAGTTGTAGGCCAAAAACATCTGGGGAACCCAGGTTGAGAACCACTGTTCTAGAGGCATTATCTCCTGACATTTCGCCTGCATCTATGGCAAGCATCCTCAGAGGTACTGAGGATGCCTGCCATAGATGCAGGCGAAACATCAGGAGAGAATGCCTCTAGAACATGGCCATATAGCCTGAAAAACCTAAAACAACCCAGTGATTCTAGCCATGAAAGCCTTTGACAATACAATAATAATTATAATTATAATTATGGAAAATCAGGAACTGCAATCAAGTCACTGACCAACACAGTCAGAATCTTCAGCACTGACATCAGTATGGAGTTCGGCCTAGACAAATGTGCCACAGTGGCATTAAAGAAAGGGAAAATTACACACAGCGAGGGCATAGAGATGCCAAATGGACAAACCATAAAATGCAATCAGCCTGAAGCCTACAAATATCTGGGCATACTACGGTTGGATAATATCAAGCATGGGCATGTGAAAAGTGTCGTCAGCAAAGAATATGTCCAAAGGGTCAGAAAGGTTTTGAAGAGCAAATTAAATGGCAGAAATACGATCAAGGCTCTCAACCCCTGGGCCATCCCCGTCATTAGATACACTGCTGGGATTGTGAACTGGACACAAGCAGAGCTGGATGATCTGGACAGAAAAACAAGGAAACTGATGACAGCCCACTACTCATTACACCCGCGTAGAGATGTCATCGACAGACTTGACCTGCCCAGAAAATCAGGAGGCAAAGAGAGGGCTTCTGTAAGTGAAACAAAAGGTAGAAGAAGAGAAACACACACTGGCAGATTATGTGAAAGGCAGTCAAGAACAACAGTGAGGGAAGTCAATAGAATCATAGAATCATAGAATCAAAGAGTTGGAAGAGACCTCATGGGCCATCCAGTCCAACCCCCTGCCAAGAAGCAGGAATATTGCATTCAAATCACCCCTGACCAATGGCCATCCAGCCTCTGCTTAAAAGCTTCCAAAGAAGGAGCCTCCACCACACTCCAGGGCAGAGAGTTCCACTGCTGAACGGCTCTCACAGTCAGGAAGTTCTTCCTCATGTTCAGATGGAATCTCCTCTCTTGTAGTTTGAAGCCATTATTCCACGTCCTAGTCTCCAAGGAAGCAGAAAACAAGCTTGCTCCTTCCTCCCTGTGGCTTCCTCTCACATATTTATACATGGCTATCATATCTCCTCTCAGCCTTCTCTTCTTCAGGCTAAACATGCCCAGTTCCCTAAGCTGCTCCTCATAGGGCTTGTTCTCCAGACCCTTGATCATTTTAGTCGCCCTCCTCTGGACACATTCCAGCTTGTCAATATCTCTCTTGAATTGTGGTGCCCAGAATTGGACACAATATTCCAGATGTGGTCTAACCAAAGCAGAATAGAGGGGTAGCATGACTTCCCTAGATCTAGACACTATGCTCCTATTGATGCAGGCCAAAATCCCATTGGCTTTTTTTGCCGCCACATCACATTGTTGGCTCATGTTTAACTTGTTGTCCACGAGGACTCCAAGATCTTTTTCACACGTACTGCTCTCGAGCCAGGCGTCACCCATTCTGTATCTTTGCATTTCATTTTTTCTGCCAAAGTGGAATATCTTACATTTGTCACTGTTGAACTTCATTTTGTTAGTTTTGGCCCATCTCTCTAATCTGTCAAGATCATTTTGAATTCTGCTCCTGTCCTCTGGACTATTGGCTATGCCTCCCAATTTGGTGTCATCTGCAAACTTGATGATCATGCCTTCTAGCCCTTCATCTAAGTCATTAATAAAGATGTTGAACAGGACCGGGCCCAGGACGGAACCCTGCGGCACTCCACTTGTCACTTCTTTCCAAGATGAAGAGGAAGCATTAGTGAGCACTCTCTGTGTTCGTCCACTTAACCAATTACAGATCCACCTCACCGTAGTTTTGCCTAGCCCACATTGGACTAGTGTGTAGTCAACTGCTTCAAGTGCCAAAGACAAAGAGTGAAAACACAATCCAAAGCAGAAGAGAAAACTGGCAAAAGAAGGCTCTCCATGGACAGGTTCAAGCAAAAATGGAGAGCCAAATTGACAAAGAAAAACATGGCTGTGGCTCACAAATGGAACTCTGAAAAAGGAGACGACGGAGGGCCTGATTCTGGCAGCCCAAGAACAAGCCATTTGAACCAACGCCACCAAAGCCAGAATTGAAAAGCTGACAACAGATCCCAAGTGTAGACTCTGCAAGGAAGCAGATGAAACAACAGATCACAACCTCAGCTGCTGCAAGAAGATTGCGCAGACAGACTACAAGCAGAGGCACAACACCGTTGCTCAGATGATTAATTGGAACTTGTGCCACAAAAACCATCTGCCTGCAACAAACTGGTGGGATCACAAGCCGGAAAAGGTTACAGAGAATGAACACACCAAACTCCTCTGGGACTTCTGGATTCAGACAGACAAAGTTTTGGAGCGTAATACTCTTGACCTCAATCGTGTTAAAAAAAAAGTATGGATTGTCGATGTCGCAATCCCAGGTGACAGCAGGATTGCAGAGAAACAACTGGAAATGCTGGCACAATATGAGGATTTAAAAATCGAACTGCAAAGACTCTGGCACAAGCCAGTCAAGGTGGTCTCAGTGGTGATCGGCACACTGGGTGCAGTGACTAAAGACCTTGGCCTGCATTTAAACAAAATAGGCACTGACAAAATTACCATCTGCCAGCTGCAGAAGGCCACCCTACTGGGATCTGCACGCATTATTCGCAGATACATCACACACTCCTAGACAGTTGGGAAGTGTCTGACGTGTGATCCAATGCAACAGCCAACAGAGTGTCTGCTGTGGACCCATCTTGTTGTGTTTCCAATAATAATAATAACAACAACTGAAACAGCCTTGGTCGTCTTAGTGGATGATCTGTATAGGGAACTGGACAAGGGGAGTGTGTCCCTGTTGGTTCTCCTGGACCTCTCAGCGGCCTTCGATACCGTAGACCACGGTATCCTGGAACGCCTGTTGGGAATGGGGCTTGGATGCATTGTTCTGCAGTGGCTCTGGTCCTTCCTGGAAGGTCATTCTCAGAAGGTGTTACTGACACCTGCTCAGCCCCACAGCCATTGTCTTGTGGGGTCCCACAGGGCTCAGTATTGTCCCCATGTTGTTTAACATCTACATGAAGCCACTGGGAGAGATGCCATCTGTATGCAGATGACGTCCAACTATATCACTCTTTTCCACCTGCTACTAAGGAGGCTGTTCAGGTCCTGAACCAGTGCTTGGCAGCTGTGATGATCTGAATGAGAGCAAACAAACTGAAACTGAATCCAGACAAGACAGAGGTGCTCCTGGTCAGTCACAAGGCCAAACAGGGTATAGGGTTATGGCCTGTGTTGGACAGGGTCACACTTCCCCTGAAAACGCAGATTCGCAGTTTGGGAGTTCTCCTGGATTCCTTGATAGTAATATAATATAATAATAATAATAATAATAATAATAATATAGAATTGGAGGAGGCCCCAGGCAGAAAGACACAAGCCATGCCCTCCTGGAAGCTCTGAAATATAACAACAACAACAATAATAATATAATGATAAAATTAGAATTATAATTATAGACAGGAAGATATCATCCAAGCCCTCCCAACAAATGGTTATCTAGTCTCTGCATAATATAATAATAATAATAATAATAATAATCACCATAATTTTATTATGATTATTATTATTATTAGTTTCCTTTTCTAATGGTGGAGATTGATCTTGCCATAACAAATGCAAGGAAATACAATGTGCTTTCCCCCTATAGGGCAGGTTGATTAACAATAATAACAATAACAATAATAATAACAGTGTTCATGCCCTTTCCCCATATTAGCAGCTATGCATTGCACCATAAACCTATACATAAACCTTTTTCTCACCTTTAAGCGGCTAGATGCAGACTCTTTCCCTTTGCAAACCGAGCCGGAAGTGGGTAGGAGGGAGGGCATTCCTTTGGCCCCGCCCTTCCGGCGCAAGGCCTTCTGGGATTTGTAGTTTCCCTGCCAAAAACCTAAGCCTCTTGCCCAAATCAAGTCAATTTTTTTTAAAAGGGAAATATTACTTTAATAATACTTTATTAATATATTATATTATTAATCAATTTCATTATATTGTTTTAGATACGTTTTGATTATACTATATTAGATATATCTATATCTATACACATAATAAAAGTGAAAATCTGTATATGTGATTTATGGGAGTTATAGTTCACCTGCATCCATACAAACTGTGACCCCCACCGTGAATGGACCGGGACCACATTTGGCACAGAGAAGCCATCTGAACATTTTGGAGACGTTTGGGGGAAATTGACCTTGATTTTGGGAATTGTAGTTCACCTGCATCCAGTCATACTGCGACCCCCACCGATAATGGACCAGGACCACACTTGGCACAGAGAAACCCCATGACCACGTGGACATACTGGAGAAGTTTGGGGGGAAATTGACCTTGATTTATGGGAGTTATAGTTCACCTACATCCATACAAACTGTGACCCCCACTGACAATGGACGGGAGACCAAACTTCACACAGAGAAGCCCCATGACCAACTGAACATACTACAGGGTTTTGTGGAAATTGACCTTGATTTTGAGAATTGTAGTTCGCTCTTATCCAGAAAACACTGAATCCAGCCAATGTCGGATCCAGACCAAACTTTGCAGTGCGTACAGGTGGGGTTTGGCGGCGATTGACCCACGATTCTGGGAGTTTTCGTTTGCCCTTATCCAGAGAGCACTGAACGCAGCCGACGTCAGATCTGGGCCAAACCTGGCACACAAGCCCAACATGGCTAACTTTGAATACTGGTGGGGCTTGGGGTAATTGGCCCACGATTTTGGGAACTGCAGTTCACCCACACCCTTATGCATTTTCTAATGGGAGCATTCATAAAAAAACAACAGGAAAGACTGGCTTTTTTCTAATAAATAATGTTACTAATTAACTAAATGATATGACCTAACATCCCAAAACAACCAATGCCCTTTTCAAATCACCCGGGCACTGCCGGGACCCCAAGCTAGTAATAAATATAATATAGTAATAATAAATACATAAGTAAATACTTCCACCCCAGTTTCTTTAGGGTTAAAGCACTGGTCCGGATATAGCTGGCTTCCTTCCTCTCTGGAAAAACAGGAAGGCCTTTTCTTTATTATTATTTTTATGGGAATGAACAGGAACCAAAGGGCTGGGCTTTGGCTTATTTTGATGCTGATGCTGCCTTTGGAGCCACTTTTTGGACAGAATGGAGCAGGTAAGGGCCACATTCTCTCAGCCTCTGAGCAGTATAGTCCCTATAATATTATTGTATTATTATTATTATATAATAGGGGCTGTGTTGGCGCAGCAGGTTAAACCACTAAGCTGCAGAACTTGCTGACTAGAAGGTTGGCAGTTCAAATCTGCGGGATGCGGTGAGCTCCCGTCGTTAGCCCCAGCTCCTGCCAACCTAGCAGTTCGAAACCATGCAAATGTGAGTAGAACAATAGGTACTGCTCCAGCAGGAAGGTAATGGCACTCCATGCAGTCATGCCAGCCACATGACCGTGGAGGCGTCTGAGGACAATGCCAGCTCTTTGGCTTTGAAATGGAGATGAGCACCACACCCTAGAGTCGGACATGACAAGACTTAATGTCAAGTGAAAACCTTTACTTTTTTATTTTTATATAATAGGACCGTTGCTTGGATGCAGCTCTTGCCCAGGTCAAGCACACACCTTGGATCCATAGTAGCCACACTTGAGGCCTTTGCCTGCCATTGATTCAACTCATTTTGTTTCCCGAAACGCAGGAAGGATCCAGGCCTGGAGGTGACAAAGGATCCCCCGAAAAGGCTTTGCCACCAGATGAGCGAGAAGCCCTTCGCTGCGAGGAGCACATCACGGCACTGCTAGTGACGGTGTCCCGCCTTCACGGACACATCCAATGCCTCCAGCGGGAGAAAGACAGGTAACTGGTCGCTGTCACCTTGTCTGTTCGAAGCAATTGTGGTGTTGCAGTGAGCAGCCTTGCAGTTGCAGAGTCAATCAGTGAGGGTATCTGCATAGAGATAGCCTGGCCTCTGTTGCCTGGAAACACCCTCTGCTGGGGAGCTGTCCAGTGTGTGCTTGATGTCTGGAGTTTCCCTATTTTAAAGCTAGTGTGAATGTTGCAATTAGCAACCTTGAATTAGCGTTGAGGAAACTTGCAGCTGCAAAGTCAATCAGTGAGGGTGTCTGCATAGAGGCAGTGAAGCAAGTGGAGTGTGTGTATATCCCTGTGGAATAATGTCCAGGTTAGGAAAAAGAATCCTTGTCTCTTTGAAGCAAGTGTGGATGTTGCAAGTAGCAAGATTGAACAGCACTGAGTAGCCTTGCAGTTGCAAAGTCAATCAGTGAGGGTGTCTGCACAGAGGCAGTGAAGCAAGTGGAGTGTGTGCATATCCCTATAGAATAATGTCCAGGGTGGGAAAAAGAACCTTTGTCTCTTTGAAGCAAGTGTGGATGTTGCAAGTAGCAAGCTTGAATAGCATTGAGTAGCCTTGAAGTTACAAAGTCAATCAGTGAGGGTATCTGAATAGAGGTAGTGAAGCAAGTGGAATGTGTGTGTGTGTATGTATGTGTATGTATATGTATGTATGTATGTATGTGTATATATATATATATAGCCCCCTGTGGAATGATATCCAGGGAGGGAGAAAGAACCTTCTCTGTTTCAAGCTAGTGTGACTGTTCCAATTAGCATTGATAGTAGCCTTGCAGCTGCAAAGTCAATCAGTGAGGGTCTCTGCCTAGAGGGTGCCTCCAGGCATCAAAGACCAGGCTACCTCACCCTGACCCAGGCTTGAACTACCAATCTTTTGATCAGCAAGATTTTTTGCAGCTGGTGGTTTAACCCGCTGTGCTAAAACCTGGCCCTAACTTGGATGTTATCCTGTTTTTGAAGATTTAGTCGGGTATGTTCTAGATCAGTGTTTCTCAACCTGGGGGTCGGGACCCCTGGAGGGATCGCGAGGGGGTGTCAGAGGGGTCACCAAAGACCATCCTGAAAACACAGTATTTTCTGTTGGACATTGAGGTTCTGTGTGGGAAGTTTGGCCCAATTCAATTGTTGGTAGGGTTCAGAATGCTCTTTGATTGTAGGTTAACTATAAATCCCAGCAACTACAACTCCCAAATGCCATGGTCTGTTTCCCCCAAACTCATCAGTGTTCACATTTGGGCATATTGAGAATTCATGCAAATGGTGCCGAGAGCCCCCGTCCAGTAACTGGTCTATACTGCAGCGGAGAGTTCCGCAGTTCCTGGAAGCCGAAATTGAAAAAAAACTGATGAAATGTGCCCCAACAAACAGCTCAAGGCCAGGACTGCTTTCAGCTTTCATCATTTTCCCTCTAGCCCTGACTTTGTATCTAATCTCTAATAAGGGTACTTGAGTTATAGTTCCCCAAGGACCGAGCGATGGATCTTGTTATTTATCAACTCAGCGCCCATCTGCTAACTTCTACCAGAAGAAAATGACTCTCTGCTGCTTGCTTTGAACTGCAAGCCACCTCCGTTTCCACGAGCCTCCCTCAGAAACCTGGGACTTCAAGTTTTCAAATAAAAAATCAATTATTTTATTAAATAATTAAGATGTGGGGTGGAAATGGGGTTTTTCTTACATGAACTTTGTATAAATAATATTGCATGAAATATCGTCTGCCTTCCCGCCTTTCCCCTTGACTTTTGCCCTAAAAGAAGTGACCAAGGACCGTTGCAATGCCTGAGGGAGGACCCCTGCCTCCCTCGAAACTCATTTTGATTATCTCACATCAGCATGGACAATAGCATATTTGGGATTTCCTTTCTCGCTCTCTGAGTCGGTCTGGCGAGACGAGGAAGTCTATATGGACATTATGATTGATTTACAAAGGGCAGGGTCGACCCCCCTGAGGTCCCCTGCCCCGGTCCTGTTTGTTTCCCCACCAAAACCCATCAAGGACAGGAAAGCCTTTCTTGTGGAAATCACACCTAGCCGGCTCAGGACAAAAGCCTCACATTCCAGCTGGCCGGCTATCAGTAATCCCATCATTTCCCCCATTGTCCGCGGTCGGCCCGCCTCCTCTTTTCTGATTCGTCCATCCTCAGAAGCGAGAGAAGCACGCCGATTGGCCCTCCAGAGGCGGAGAAGCTTGCTGATTGGCCCAGGGCAGGGCGGGCCGCCAAGCCTCCTCCCAGCTGTTCAGGCTGTCAACCAATCAGCGTGAAGCCGGGCGGAGAGGGGCGGGCGGAAAATTCAAAAGGTTTTGCTGTATTTTCTCTATAAAAATGCTTATAAATTCTTTAGCGGTATGCTTGTAGTGGAACTATTCCTACAATGCATCCGATCTCAGCTGAATCGCTAATAAAGACACCTTGGTCGCTGACTTCTTCCGCTTTGGTGAGGATTATTATTTTTAATATTTTCACTGCTGGAATTGGCTTCGCTGCCCTCACCAAGGTTCAAGGACCCTTTTCGGTACGGTCCTCAGGATCTCCTCGGCTGGGGAGGTCCTCCAAAAAAGAGGCTCGATATCACAAAGAGAGTCCACAGTGCTCTCTGGATGTAGGTGAATTAGAACTCCAAAATTCAAGGTCAATGTTGGCCAAACCCTTCCAGTATTTTCTGTTGGTCATGAGAGTTCTGTGTGCTAAGTCTGAATCAATTCCATTGTTGGTGGAGTTCAGAATGCTCTTTGATTGTAAGTGAACTATAAATCCCAGCAACTACAACTCCCACAGGACGAAAATTAATACCCTCCCCCAATCCCACCAGTATCCAAATTTGGATGTATTGGGTATTTGTGCCAAATTTGGTTCAGTGAATGAAAATACATCCTGCATATCAGATATTTACATTACTATTCATAACAGCAGCAAAATGACAGTTATGAAGTAGCAACAAAACTAATTTTATGGTAGGGGGTCACCATAACATGAGGAAGTGCGTTAAGGGGTCATGGCATTAGGAAAGTTGAGAACCACTGTTCTAGATGTTTGATTTGTTTCTCTTGTAGATTACATTTGATCCCTCTTTCCTGATAGGGAGGAGGAGGAAGAGTTTTCCGACCTCTGCTCCGAATATACAGCAAGCCTCCCACGATGCAGTGTGCCGTTTCTGCACCCGGAAGCGACGATGCCTCCTCTAGAGAAAAGTACGAACCATATATCTAAGCTTGGGCCTTGGTCGGAGCCATTCCCCCTGATTGGACCCTTCCTCCCGGCAACGCAGCTCTCTGTGCATGCCCAGGAGGCCAGGACAGATATTTCCCTGTCTTTATCCTTGCAAGACTAGCTTCCTTGTACCTTTCTCCTTGAGCAATAGGGATTCTGGTGATGCTTCCTCCTACAGGAGTCGGAGCATCAAAGGGGGGAGTGAAGGGGTCGGTAAGATCATCCAGACATTTCTGCCTGCGTGATGTTGTTTGAGACAGTAGGGGGGACCAGGGGATCAGAGAATGAACACTATGTCCCATCTTGCTTGTTTAAGCAATTTTAATCAATAGAGAAAAGTTACTGTTTTGTATGCGTCACCTCCACTGTTCCTTTTGCTCCAGATAAACTATGTAGTGCCTTTAAAATGCTTTGAATGTAAGCCAAGAGTATTAATGTTGTGTGTGAACGGGCCACGGGGTCTTTGGGAATTTTCGTGGATGTGATCCACCCAGTCAAAATAAAATTGTATTTTTCTTTTCCCACTTCAAGTAAGGCTTGGCGTGTTTTCTAAGGACCCATCATTACACTGGGATCATGGTATTGCTTCCTTCTCTCATCTTTCCTCCTTCTAGGGCATCCAGACCTTTTCCTCGCCGCCCTCCAAGCTGTCTCCTCCCTCGAGAACACAGTCTTCTCCCACCGCAGCCGTCGGCCCAGCGCCAGATCTAGAACAGAGGGCGGTCCCAACGCAGCCAAAGTGGGTTCAGTCTCTGGCCTTTCAAAGCATGGTCCTTCCCAATTTTGTGGCATCTCTCTGGACAGAGAGAGGGACCAATCTGTTGTCAAAGGCTTGCATGTCCAGATTGATTTGGATTGTCTTTGTTTTAGGCCCAGGGCTTTGATGAGAGTCTGGCGGGCTCCCAAACAGGTCACCAAGGTCGGCAACTTTTGGGGCCAAATCCAGACTTTCTGTCGACGGAGAGCATAGTCTATGGACAGGAAGTGGCCCTTTGCCGGGAGAGGAAAGCGGCCCACGAGAAGGAGCTGGGCGTCCGGAACAAGGAGCTGCAACATTGCAAAGAGACGCTCCTGGTTTACCAGGAAGAGAGGGACCGGTTAAGGAGGAAGGTATGGCATCAGACCAGAGGAAGGCATCCATAGGCAGCAGGTAAGGGATGCAATAGCAACACTCCTGACAGGTGTCTCAATTCAGGTCAAGGAGCTGCAGGAGGCCCTTGTGGAAGAAGAGGCCCTCCAAGAAACAGCCTCCAGCCCTCTCTGCAAACAGGTGAAGAACGGACCAATTTATATTATTATTATTATTATCATCATATACTATATTATTTTTATGATTATATTATTATTATTATTATTATTATTATTATTATTATTATTAATATTATTATTCTTTACTTTATTATAGTTGTTATTATTATTTTATTATTACTATTTACTATCTTATATTTCTTATTTTATTATTTTTATTTTATTGTATTATTATTATTACTAACTTGGGTACCTGGCAGTGCCCGGGTTATTTGAAAAGGCATTGTTTGTTTTGGGGTGTTAGGTAATATCATGTAGTTAATTAGCAACACTATTTATTAGAAAAAAGCCAATCTTAGATTTCATTTTTATGAATGCTCCCATTAGAAAATACATAACAATGTGGGTGAACTAAAACTCCCAAAATCAAGGTCAAAGCCAGTTTTTTATTTGTTTTTTATGAATGTCCCCATTAGAGAGAAAAAAAATCATAAGGATATGGGTGAGCTACTATTCCCAGAATTGCGGGTCAATCCTCCCCAAATCAGGCTTGTATGCACAGCTGGCCCTGTTGGGTCTGCATGCCAAGTTTGGTCCAGATCTGTTGGCAGCTGGGTTGAGTGCTCTCTGAATAAGAGTGAACTACAACTCCCGTATGCCAAGGGCAGTCATCCTTAAATCCTGCCAGTATTTACAGTTGTCCATGTTGGGTCTGTGTGCCAAGTGTCCATATCCATCATCAGCTGGGTTGAGTGCTCTCGGGATGCAGATGAACTACACCTCCCAAAATCAAGGTCATTTCCCCCAAACCCCTGCAGTATGTTCAGTTGCTCATGGGGTTTCTCTGTGCCAAGTTTGGTCCTGGTCCATTGTCGGAGGGGGGCACAGTTTCTCTGGATGCAGGTAAAGTACATCTACCAGACTACAAGAGCAATGACCCCCAAATTCCACCTGTATTCACAGTTGGGGATGTTGGGTCCGTGTGCCAAGTTTGGTCCAGATCCATCACTGATGGGGTTCAGAGTGCTCTGTATGCAGGGTGATCTACAATCCCTACGCAGGTGGGTTGGTCCCCCACAAACACCTCTAGTATGTTCTGTTGGTCACCAGGGTTATGTGTGCCATGTTTAGTCCAGATCCGTCATTGGTGGGCATTCAGAATGCTCTGGGTGCAGGGTGAACTACAACTCCCACGTGCGTAGGTCAGTTCCCAAAACCCCTCCAGTATGTTCTGTTGGTCATGGGGGTTTTGTGTCCCAAGTTTGGCCCAGGCCCGTAATTCATGGGGATCTCAGTGGTCTGTGGAAATGGGTGAAGGTGCTGCAAATCCCATTGT